>NC_091177.1:13855267-14002767 GCF_040958095.1 Procambarus clarkii
TCTCTCACTTCCTTTCTCCCTCCTTCCTTTCCTGTTTTCTCTCTCCTTCCCTTCTTCTTTCCCACATTTCCTTCCTGCTCCCCTCCCTCGTAACCTGTGTACTTGTTCACCACCACCCGCCCGGGTCCTTGCTGGCCGCTGGTGGTGTTCTTGTTACTGTTACTCCTGTTGCTGCTGTTGTTGTTGCTGCTGTTGCTGCTGTTGTTGTTGCTGCTGCTTCTGGTGTTGTTGTTGCTGTTGCCTCTCCGTCAGCCCCCCCCCCCTGCACCACACACACACACTCTGCCTATTGTGGTGGTCGACGTTACTCTTGTGAGGCTCGTCATAAGTTAGGGTTAATCGCTGGCAGATATCGCCCCCGTCTCGGACCCTCCAAACAATACAATGAAGCGATTGTGGTTGCAACTTGACGAGCACCATCAGGCGAGGTGTAACAGCGCAGGTTGGGCACGGAACACAATCACTCCAACACACTCCTCTTCCTCAAACTTCGAAAACAGTTAATAATTTCTTTTAGTTTCACGTCGCCGCAACGTTTTCATGTTTTCGAAACGTTTTCGTCTCGGTTAAAAACGTTTCGATTCTCCTGAACGTTCTAATTTTTTTTCCAGCATGGCCAGGTGGTGTTGGAACGCCCCAACACATGGATCAATGTATTCAGACGAAAACACGTGTTGGCGATTCGATCTTAAGGAAAGATTGGAAGACCTTCCCAGTGGAGTTATGTAGACTGGTGGCTCTATGCTGTGGCTGGGTTCCCATGCTGCATAGACACACCTGGGAGGGTAGACGCGCGTCACGATGTGCAGGAGTATTATGCTGTCCCCTAGCAGCATAACACTCCCCCTAGCAGCAGAACACTCCCCCTAGCAGCAGAACACTCCCCCTAGTAGCAGAACACTCACCCTAGCAGCATAACACTCCCCCTAGCAGCATAACACTCCCCCTAGCAGCATAACACTCCCCCTAGTAGCATAACACTCCCCCTAGCAGCATAACTCCCCCCTAGCAGCATAACACTCCCCCTAGCTGCATAACACTCCCCCTAGCAGCATAACACTCCCCCTAGCAGCATAACACTCCCCCTAGCTGCATAACACTCCCCCTAGCAGCATAACACTCCCCCTAGCAGCATAACACTCCCCCTAGCAGCATAACACTCCCCCTAGCACCATAACACTCCCCCTAGCACCATAACACTCCCCCTAGCACCATAACACTCCCCCTAGCACCATAACACTCCCCCTAGTAGCATAACACACCCCCTAGCAGCATAACACTCCCCCTAGTAGCATAACACTCCCCCTAGCACCATAACACTCCCCCTAGCACCATAACACTCCCCCTAGTAGCATAACACTCCCCCTAGCACCATAACACTCCCCCTAGCAGCATAACACTCCCCCTAGTAGCATAACACTCCCCCCTAGCACCATAACACTCCCCCTAGTAGCATAACACTCCCCCTAGTAGCATAACACTCCCCCTAGTAGCATAACACTCCCCCTAGTAGCATAACACTCCCCCTAGTAGCATAACACTCCCCCTAGCAGCATAACACTCCCCCTAGCAGCATAACACTCCCCCTAGCAGCATAACACTCCCCCTAGTAGCATAACACTCCCCCTAGCACCATAACACTCCCCCTAGCACCATAACACTCCCCCTAGCAGCATAACACTCCCCCTAGTAGCATAACACTCCCCCTAGCACCATAACACTCCCCCTAGCACCATAACACTCCCCCTAGCACCATAACACTCCCCCTAGCACCATAACACTCCCCCTAGCAGCATAACACTCCCCCTAGTAGCATAACACTCCCCCTAGTAGCATAACACTCCCCCTAGCAGCATAACACTCCCCCTAGCAGCATAACACTCCCCCTAGCAGCATAACACTCCCCCTAGCAGCATAACACTCCCCCTAGTAGCATAACACTCCCCCCTAGCACCATAACACTCCCCCTAGCACCATAACACTCCCCCTAGCACCATAACACTCCCCCTAGCACCATAACACTCCCCCTAGCACCATAACACTCCCCCTAGCACCATAACACTCCCCCTAGCACCATAACACTCCCCCTAGCACCATAACACTCCCCCTAGCAGCATAACACTCCCCCTAGTAGCATAACACTCCCCCCTAGCACCATAACACTCCCCCTAGCACCATAACACTCCCCCTAGCACCATAACACTCCCCCTAGCAGCATAACACTCCCCCTAGTAGCATAACACTCCCCCCTAGCACCATAACACTCCCCCTAGCACCATAACACTCCCCCTAGCACCATAACACTCCCCCTAGTAGCATAACACTCCCCCTAGTAGCATAACACTCCCCCTAGCAGCATAACACTCCCCCTAGCAGCATAACACTCCCCCCTAGCAGCATAACACTCCCCCTAGCTGCATAACACTCCCCTAGCAGCATAACACTCCCCCTAGCTGCATAACACTCCCCCTAGCACCATAACACTCCCCCTAGCAGCATAACACTCCCCCTAGCAGCATAACACTCCCCCTAGCAGCATAACACTCCCCCTAGCTGCATAACACTCCCCCTAGCAGCATAACACTCCCCCTAGCTGCATAACACTCCCCCTAGCTGCATAACACTCCCCCTAGCAGCATAACACTCCCCCTAGCAGCATAACACTCCCCCTAGCAGCATAACACTCCCCCTAGTAGCATAACACTCCCCCTAGCTGCATAACACTCCCCCTAGCTGCATAACACCCCCCCTAGCAGCATAACACTCCCCCTAGCAGCATAACACTCCCCCTAGCAGCATAACACTCCCCCTAGTAGCATAACACTCCCCCTAGTAGCATAACACTCCCCCTAGCAGCATAACACTCCCCCTAGCAGCATAACACTCCCCCTAGTAGCATAACACTCCCCCTAGTAGCATAACACTCCCCCTAGTAGCATAACACTCCCCCTAGTAGCATAACACTCCCCCTAGTAGCATAACACTCCCCCTAGTAGCATAACACTCCCCCTAGTAGCATAACACTCCCCCTAGTAGCATAACACTCCCCCTAGTAGCATAACACTCCCCCTAGTAGCATAACACTCCCCCTAGCAGCATAACACTCCCCCTAGCAGCATAACACTCCCCCTAGCAGCATAACACTCCCCCTAGCAGCATAACACTCCCTCTAGCAGCATAACACTCCCTCTAGCAGCATAACACTCCCCCTAGCAGCATAACACTCCCCCTAGCAGCATAACACTCCCCCTAGCAGCATAACACTCCCCCTAGCAGCATAACACTCCCCCTAGCAGCATAACACTCCCCCTAGCACCATAACACTCCCCCTAGCACCATAACACTCCCCCTAGCACCATAACACTCCCCCTAGTAGCATAACACTCCCCCTAGCAGCATAACACTCCCCCTAGTAGCATAACACTCCCCCTAGTAGCATAACACTCCCCCTAGTAGCATAACACTCCCCCTAGTAGCATAACACTCCCCCTAGCACCATAACACTCCCCCTAGTAGCATAACACTCCCCCTAGCACCATAACACTCCCCCTAGCACCATAACACTCCCCCTAGCACCATAACACTCCCCCCCTAGCACCATAACACTCCCCCTAGCAGCATAACACTCCCCCTAGCACCATAACACTCCCCCTAGCACCATAACACTCCCCCTAGCACCACAACACTCCCCTAGCACCATAACACTCTCCCCAGCACCATAACACCCCCCCTAGCGCCATAACACTCCCCCTAGCAGCATAACACTCCCCCTAGCACCACAACACTCCCCCTAGCACCATAACACTCTCCCCTAGCACCACAACACTCCCCCCAGCACCATAACACCCCCCTAGCACCATAACACTCCCCCTAGCACCATAACACTCCCCCTAGCACCACAACACTCCCCCTAGCAGCATAACACTCTCCCCTAGCACCACAACACTCCCCCTAGCACCATAACACTCTCCCCTAGCACCACAACACTCCCCCCAGCACCATAACACTCCCCCTAGCACCATAACACTCCCCCTAGCACCATAACACTCCCCCTAGCACCATAACACTCCCCCTAGCACCATAACACTCCCCCTAGCACCACAACACTCCCCCTGGCACCATAACACTCCCCCTAGCACCACAACACTCCCCCTGGCACCATAACACTCCCCCTAGCACCATAACACCCATCCCCCTTCGCCAGCCACGCAGTCCATGGTCTTTTAAGTGAGAAAAATGTCTCAAGAAAATGTTGTGAGGTTGGGGCGGGTCCCCTCGGAAGCGCCTGGGGCAGAGGGGCTGCCGGCCGACGCGATAATTAGAGAGGAAAGACAGAGTTCAAGATGGGGGGCGCCGCACCCAACTACCAGGAGGTGGTGGGATGGAGATGGGATGGGTGGGTGAGGGGGAGAGGCGAGGGGATGTGGTGGGTGAGGGGGAGAGGCGAGGGGATGTGGTGGGTGAGGAATGGTAGTCGGGGTGCAGGTGTGTACTATACCTGTTAGTTTCTCGTTACGAAAAGATGTGTTTACAGACATCTTTGGTGGAGGCGTTATAGAACATACATTAATAATCATAATATAATTCTAAGAACAACAGTGATATCACTATAAGAGGTAGAATGAATTTCCTATAAAATCAAGTAAAACCAACAAGGAAATGTGTGACAATTGACTGTGAGACACAATGTGTCCAACAGCTGTTACCTCCCTCAGAGGCTTCAGCAGTTACCGTGGTGCCATAACCACCCGTCCAATAATGACTTGGATATTTAGTCCTCCCGCTAGACTAAGATAACAGCCACTTGATAACAGTTCTCTTGTAATCAAGATGATCTTAGGTTAAGAAAGCTTTACCATTTACGTCACTGGTCCTCAAGCCACGCTCGGCCAGGCAGTGTCCGCAAACATGTCCTTAGTAGTTTTAACTATGTTTTAAAATTTATATTTGTCATATATGAGTTAATATTATATGTTAGAATTTGGTGTAAGTTTGGCCTATATTAAATTAGATTAAGTGCTTAAGTTCTGTAGGCAATTATTTATATTTTTAGTACGTGCGTGAAACATTTACAGAGTGGAGATGCGAACAGAGGTGGACAGGAAAAACAGTGTTCGCCGACATCCACACCCCGATACAATGAGACGAGAACTGAATCACTGTCGGTTGAACCAACCCGTCCTCTTAAAAATAACGTCACTTTTGGCTCGTATGCGCACTATGGCCAAATTTGGACGTAATTTGAAATGAAATACTCACAAACGTGACGTTCTGTTCCGTTTTCTATTTGAGTCGTCCGGCCTACTCGGACACGCTAGGAGAAGAAACTTTCAATTCACGTTTTTCATAACGTTTTGAAACTTTATGAGAATTTCCTGCTCATCTAACCTATCAGAGGACCCTTAACTTACTGTTGTTGAAAAAAATCCCAAATTTATTTTCAATTTTTTTTTCATTTTCAAATTACGTCCAATTTCGGCCATACTGATAAACGGCCAAAAGCGACGTTATTTTTAAGAGAATACCCCGGTACAATGAGACGAGAACTGATTCACTATCGGCTGAACACCCCGACACAATGAGACGAGAACTGAATTATTACCAAAGCACCCGCCCTGTGGACTGATTAGTCGGTTCTTCTGTTTGTCTCAAGGGATCTGGGAAGTCGACACATGATGTATGACGTCAATAGAGCCAACTAATTGGTTGCGTCACCACTTGTTAGATTTCCTTCATCTAGACAGTCGACACGCGCTATATGGCGTCAGTAGAGCCACCTGCTGGCTGTAATTTTACTAGTTTGATTTCACTGATTTCGGTTCTCGACGCTGTGCCCCCCTCCCCCTCCCTCCCCCTCCCCTCCCAGATGGTGGGGGGGGGGGGGCACACAGACAGGCTGGAGCCCAGTACTGTCACTCACTTGTCTCACAAGTAAATGACAGTGAAACGCAGTAATACCCTTGTTTCACTTCCTTAAGGTTGAAGAAGGGCACTAAGCTACTCTCTGAGCTGAGGGCAGTAAAGGCCCCTGATTTGAAGGCATTAAAGCCCCTTCAGATGAGAGTAATAAAAGCCTTTAGATCTGAGGGGGCCTGACAGCTGAGTGGGCAGCACTTGGGATTCGTAGTCCTGATGTTCCGGGTTCAATCCCCGATGATGGCGAAACAAATGGGCAGTTTCTTTCACCCTGATGCATCTGTTCATCTAGCAGTAAATAGGTACCTGTAAATAGGTACCTGAGTGTTAGACAGCTACTACGGGCTGCTTCCTGGGGGGTGTGTAACAAAAAGGAGGCCTGGTCAAGGACCGGGCCGCGGGGACGCTAAGCCCCAAAATCATCTCAAGATAATCTCAAGAGGGTAGTAAAGCTCTCTTATCTGAGGGTAGTAAAGCCTTTTGAGCTGAGGGTAGTAAAGGATTTTGAGCTGAGAGTAGTAAAGCCTTTTGAGCTGAGAGTAGTAAAGTCTTTTGAGCTGAGGGTAGTAAAGTCTTTTGAGCTGAGGGTAGTAAAGCCTTTTGAGCTGAGGGTAGTAAAGTCTTTTGAGCTGAGGGTAGTAAAGTCTTTTGAGCTGAGGGTAGTAAAGCCTTTTGAGCTGAGGGTAGTAAAGTCTTTTGAGCTGAGGGTAGTAAAGTCTTTTGAGCTGAGGGTAGTAAAGTCATCTGAGCTGAACGCAGCAAACACCACTAAGCTGAGGCTAATAAAGTCTCAGATAAGACCAGTATAGCCTCTCTTGAGCTCACGTCCTTTGCCCTGGGAGAGGTGATGAAGACAGTGACCATGTCTGGGCGCCAAGAGGGGGGAGGTCGGTGCTCACGTAATTGGTGCACGCACACGCAACGACCCTTCCCTCACACACGCACACGCAACGACCCTTTCCTCGCACACGCACCTCTCAACGACCTTCCCTCGCAATTTCATGTTCATATCTACTTTTTAGTAACATTATATAATTTTTCCATAAAATGTAATAAATGGAATATTTAATAACCGCGAAGGAAAATAAAACTTTTGTTTCACATTATTCATCATGTGCTAAGTTCTTCCTGATTTACACACACACACACACACACACACACTGAGACTGGAAAAACTGAGTGGAAACTCAGGCACTCAGTGGAAACTGAGTGCCCAAATGAGCCACAGAGATATTAGAAAGAACTTTTTTAGTGTCAGAGTGGTTGACAAATGGAATGCATTAGGAAGTAATGTGGTGGAGGCTGACTCCATACACAGTTTCAAGTGTATATATAATAGAGCCCAGTAGGCTCAGGAATCTGTACACCAGTTGATTGACGGGACCAAAGAGCCAGAGCTCAACCCCCCGCAAGCTCAACTGTCCCCAGAATTGACCACAGAGTGCTGTCGGAGATTGGGTTAAGGGTCTGACAACTTACAATTCTTTTGAACAGTCAGTGTGGTCTAGATGGTTAAGTACTGGATACGCTAAGGTGCATGTAGCCCTGGGGGTCTGGGTTCGAATCCTTCAGAGGTGAGGAGTTTTCGGTTATATATATATATATATATATATATATATATATATATATATATATATATATATATATATATATATATATATATATAAGAGAGTGTCTGTCACATAACACACCTCAGGAACATTCAATAGAGCCTCTGCCTCACACGCGTGGAGTACAGGGTTCGAGCCTCCTAGAGCCCAGGTGAAGGAAATGAGAAAGGAACACACAACACTGCAACACACAATACACCTCAGGAACCTCAATATACTCATCACTGGGCAAGTTAAGAACGCTTGGGATACAGTGACAAACCCTCAGACAGTTTTTGCACTAACTTGGAGTCATTTAAAACTTGAACCAAACCCGAACTTGGACGGCAGTCTGAACAAACTGCAACTCAAATTGTAAAACAGAGAGAGAGAGAGAGAGAGAGTTAGAGAGAGAGAGAGAGAGAGAGAGAGAGAGAGAGAGAGAGAGAGAGAGAGTTAGAGTTAGAGTTAGAGAGAGAGAGAGAGAGAGAGAGAGAGAGAGAGATAATAATCAGAGCACAACCTCCCGTCAGTCACACAACAGGAGCCTGGTGGCAATGGTACACTCGATTCGAATCCAAGTGTGGTAACCACTAATGAGGTTTTGGGCATAATTTTAGAAAATGGCACCATTCAAAAGAGCTCATATCGTTCACTTTTCACTCAACTTTCGGAAACAGCGGCGAAGAGCCTCATTTGGGTCTAACCTTTGCCCCAAAAATGTATCTTTCCGGGAGAATATAAAATGATTTTATGCAAATGAGACAGCTTGGAAATTTGCTTAGCCATTAGTTATTTAACTTTTCTAACGGGCAAAATAATATTTCTTCAACCGTGAAGTCATGTTGCTAATGTCTGTCATGGCATTATGGCCAGGTGTGTCATGTCACTGTAGCAGGTGTGTCATGTTACTGTAGCCAGGTGCGTCATGTTGTCACTGTAGCAGGTGTGTCATGTTGTCACTGTAGCCAGGTGTGTCATGTTGTCACTGTAGCCAGGTGTGTCATGTTGTCACTGTAGCCAGGTGTGTCATGTTATCACTGTAGCCAGGTGTGTCATGTTGTCACTGTAGCAGGTGTGTCATGTCACTGTAGCAGGTGTGTCATGTTGTCACTGTAGCAGGTGTGTCATGTTGTCACTGTAGCCAGGTGTGTCATGTTGTCACTGTAGCAGGTGTGTCATGTTGTCACTGTAGCCAGGTGTGTCATGTTGTCACTAGCAGGTGTGTCACGTCACTGTAGCCAGGTGTGTCATGTCGTCAATGTTCATGGCATTATTCGTTGTGTGTCGACGGGTCTTCCATGACACAATGTGTAAAGCTTCTCCATGATTGACAAATTAAGTAAATATGGACACATGTTTGGTTCAGAGAGTCCATAGTCGCTTGTTGAACGCTGCACAGTTAATGTGTTAATTACGCCCCCGAGTTAATGCCTTCAATTACTAGATGCGCTCCAGTCTATTATTATGTTCACATCATTTATATATTAATCCGTAAATGTTCTTTTACGGATATAAAATAATATATCTTTTATACTCTTAATACTTCAATACTTAAGTACCGTGGAGAATACTGTAATCCGTGGAGAAAATTGTCTTTCGTAGACTTTCTTACCCCAAGATATTAATAGTTATTGACAATTAGATCATTACAACACCAAACATCATTGAAGCTAATGACAAATTACAATATTGATGATCTATAATTATTTACACCTTAATAACACAAAAGGTAATTATATCTCTTATGACCGTTATTAATGGAACATTATCTCACTCCTGCATGTCTGGCATACTTGTGTTTATAATATGTAGCGTCTGAGGCCAGGGTTCCCTGCACACTGGTGACGATAACGGGTTAGTGATGATCGCAGCCCATTAACACCTGTCAAAGTTGGTATTCAAACCTGTAAAACAATGTGAAGAGGAATGGTTCACGTCAAGGGGAAGACCGGCAACCCTCAGAGAATGGTCTGTGTATCGGTGCGGTCGTTATATGTTACTTTACCTTCCTCTATGTTCTGCGTGTGTGGTATTGGTCTGTGAGGTAAAACACTTCTTTCTGTTCCATTTCGTCTGTGCGAGGTCACACGTGTTGACTGTTAGATCCCAAACTTCCTCAGGTTCGAATCCTCGTCACGGCCCTTGTGGATTTGTTCCTTAGTCTCTCACACTCATTTTCTCAGTGTACTTTTAGGTACACAACACCCTGTGTATAGCTCTCTCTCTCTTGCTTTTTAACCAGCTCTTGAACTTCGCCATATTTGTGCCTCAAAGTTAGCACATGTATCGGAAGGTTCTTAAAGAACAGTAGGAAGGGGTGTTAACTATAGAGTGAGGCTGTTGGAGGAAAATAACAAGTCTTGACACATTTCAAGCTTTTCGACAGTAATCAGTGTGGCGTCGAGAGCGGGAGTCCAGGTAGATGAACCCATCAAGTGGAGAGTTATCTCACGTAAAACAATGAAATAAGTTTACAAATTAGTGTAAATGACCTGAAAACAAGTATAAAATAGTATAGTATAAAAATCTACTACTAGTAAGTACTTTTTACTACTTACTAGTAATTACTAGTTTTTAAGTTTTTAAGTTTATTATTAATTACTAGTTTTTTAGTTTACTAGTAATTACTTACTAGTTTTACTTAATTACTACTACTAGTAATTATACTAGTAAGTATAAAAATCTACTACTTCAAACTAGTAGATTAAGGTGGTAGACGAGCTCGGACAGCTGTCAAGTGTTGAGGACCAGATGGAACACTTCCGTCCCAGCACTTTCTACCCTAAATAACTTGATCTTGTCAATTGCGACCAAACATCTCTAGAGGAGAAAATGAGGAAAATTATCCCCACAACGCCAGTTACACAAGACAGACATTGCCTTCACTCTAGATGTTGTGAGTGAAATTCCATGTTTATTGTCAAGGCGGATGGAATACCTCACACTCGCCACGTGATAGAGTACAACAACTCTTGACTAACACACTCTAACTCATACTTGGGTTCACCAGAGTGAGAGTAGTGGTGCACACAACTCACTCAACCACTACGCACCTGGTGGCGTGTGCGGCCTAACTCCTCTCTGCTTTAATGAACAATAACTATATAATTTATGCTGGGAAACGTGAATATAAATGTATATTAATTTACCTGATGTAGCCGAGAATTACATATATATATATATATATATATATATATATATATATATATATATATATATATATATATATATATATATATATATGTCGTACCTAGTAGCCAGAACGCACTTTTTGGCCTACTATGCAAGGCCCGATTTGCCTAATAAGCCAAGTTTTCCTGAATTAATATATTTTCTCTAATTTTTTTCTTATGAAATGATAAAGCTACCAATTTCATTATGTATGAGGTCAATTTTTTTTTATTGGAGTTAAAATTAACGTAGATATATGACCGAACCTAACCAACCCTACCTAACCTAACCTAACCTATCTTTATAGGTTAGGTTAGGTAGCCGAAAAAGTTAGGTTAGGTAGGTTAGGTAGTCGAAAAACAATTAATTCATGAAAACTTGGCTTATTAGGCAAATCGGGCCTTGCATAGTAGGCTGAGAAGTGCGTTCTGGCTACTAGGTACGACATATATATATATATATATATATATATATATATATATATATATATATATATATATATATATATATATATATATATATATATATTAATAATAACACAAAATACTGTAATTGTTCATCATATGTTATAATGTACATATAATGCTCAGCACTTCATAATGTGCATACAGTGCTCAGCATATCATAATGTGCATATAAGTATCAACATGTCAGCCCGTTAATAATAGTGCTTACTCCGCTATATCGCGATAGTTAATGTGTCATTGCACTAAACCTTAACTTTGGACAGTTACAAGAACCTTCAGAAATCAACAGGAGTAAGGAACCTCTGCGTTCTCTGACGTGGCTTCGTTTGATTGGTTTACAAGCACCGACATTGCTTTTGATTGGTCCTCACCCACCCTGGAGGTACAGGAAGCGGTGTGTGAGGACCAATCAGACCCCTGAGCGTTCTCATAGACGTCATAAGCGTGGGGGTTTGCTCTTATTTTGGAGGGTCCGTCCCCCCTTCCTCCTTCCTTCCTGACGGTTGGTCGCTTCCTGTATGCAAGTGACACAGTTCTGGAGTCCCGATTTAGGGCACTTCATTAACACTTGTGATGGGTGACGTAACTTGGTCGCTTCTTCTGATAAGTATGTAGGCTCACTTTATTATACATCTAATTTAAATGCAAAGAAGGATTGAAAATGAGAGACAGACATACAGACAGACAGACAGGCAGAGAGAGAGAGAGAGAGAGAGAGAGAGAGAGAGAGAGAGAGAGAGAGAGAGAGAGAGAGAGACAGAGACAGAGACAGAGACAGAGAGAGAGAGTGAGAGGAGAGGGAAGTAAAGCTAAAGTCAAGAGGGCCGGACTGGAGAATGGTCACAGCCCAGCGTGCATTTATTATGAAGAATTAAGGAGGATAGCACGAGCTTATCTCGAGGTGGACACTACAAGCTCTATATTCCCATGTTTGCCACGCCGAATTGTGGTTTTGGTCTGAGGAAGGGCGGGACACATAAGACTGAGAAAGAGGGATGAGATGAAAAGATTGAAAGCGAGAAGATAGTGATGAAAAGATTGAGTGAAAGAGAGATTGAAGGAAGCAAACAAATAATATAAGAGCCAGGGGTGCATATGCTGGTGTGATAACGATATAAGATAAAAGAATGAGATTCAAGATAACAAGCGACATTGTCCAAAGGGATCACTACATTAAAGACCGAAGAAAAAGCGGGTCAGAGGCAAAAGACAGAAACAACAGCTAAGACAAACATAGAAGAGCTAAGACAGCAGAGAAGAAAAGGAAGCCACAGCAGCCAAGGGAGAGTAGAGTTACAGCAGACAAAGAATGAGTGGTTCTCAGCACCCTAAGACAAGCACAGTCACAGCAGAGACAAGGAATGAGGGGGCCCACAGGAATCAAAGGGTGGGATATTCATAGCAGGAACCAAAGGTGGCTGCATCATTAACGACACAAGGGGTCACAACACACACAAGCAGCACTGTGTCACAACAGTCAGGGACAAGACAGGCTCCAGTATATGCCACGGGCACAGGTAGAGGATCCCAGCAAAGACCAAAATAAGGGGATCCCAGCAGAGTCCATGGTAAGTGCATCCCAGCGATAGCCAGGGGAAGTTAATCCGAGCAAAGCCCAAGGGAAGGGTATCCGTCAAGCCCAAGGGAAGGGTATCCATCAAGCCCAAGGGAAAGGTATCCGTCAAGCCCAAGGGAAGGTTATCCATCAAGCCCAAGGTAACGGGGACACAGGTAAAGGCCAGGGGAACGAGACCCAACAGAGTCGAGGGAAAGGGAAAGAGGATCCCAGCAACAAGGTAAACATTAGTTTCCCTGAAGCCATTACTGAGGAGTGTTCAGCACTCGGAGCTTCAAGAGGTACCTACAGTGTGCGGCTCCGGGAGGCTGAGCCACTAAGGTGGCCACTCTGGCCACACCCTCACACACCCTCCCTCACCTTTTACATATAACTGCTAGTTTTGCTTTGGATTCAAATGAGGAGTTATGAACCGGACGCTAAATAACTATACGGCTTATTACATGCTGATAACCAGTGAATAACCGCTTAAGTTAATAAATTAATGTTTATTAAGCATTTATGATTACGTGACACCTTGAACAAGCAGAGCAGCATTAGTACGAATGATAGAAGTAGTAGTTGAAGTAGTAATAGTAGTAGTAGAAGTCGTAGTTGAAGTGGAAATTGTAAATGAAAACATTTTAAATTTTGCCCCGAGGGGCGAGTTTATTGGGCAGCGTCACTCATCCTGTGAGTGGACAAATCGCCATAGTGACAGTATTGGGCAGCGTCACTCATCCTGTGAGTGGACAAACCGCCATAGCAGCATGTACAACACTCCCAATAGGAAGAAACCCCGCTGGGTTGTTCATCCTGTCACTTGTACCAGCTGGGACTTGCTTAACTGTCTCAAGTGAACAACTTGTCAAACAAGAAGATTAACATTCGTCAACCCTTAAAAGCTTACGTTATCTTGCGGGTGCAAAATGGGGAAATCTTTTAAGAACAGTATCAATATTTGACAAATAGTGTTGTTCTAACTCAAGCAATGTGATTGGCAGATTGACAGAAGTTCAGATTGATTGAGAAATAAAAATTAAACTAAAATAAAGGGATAAAGTTTGAAAGCGACAGACTGATTGAAAGAGGTAAGCAGAAGTGTACACATACAGACAGACAGACACTGGAAGAGTGAAAGGACAGAAAGCAACAGGTTATAAAAACAAACCATTAACAAATACAAGCTCGTCAGCTGAGACTATTAAGAGCTTAATTTATTAAAATAATTAAACCTAAATAGAATAAGGCATTAAAACGCCTGTTAAAGCTCAGGAACACTTTGATCACCCTAACGTTAACGACACCAATTATGTCACCAAGTGTAATACCATAGTATTCACAGTCCTCCCTATTATACTAATTATAATGAACTAAAAACAGAAATATATATATATATATATATATATATATATATATATATATATATATATATATATATATATATATATATATATATATATATATATAGTATTTTAAAATCATGAATAATTTTTCAACATTTCAGATAGTAACTTAAACAGAAAATAAATATTATTCCATGTGAACATTAAATATTCGTTAGTTTCATCAGAGTAAACATTATGATAACTGCCTGGAATGTTATATATGCAGTATGTATATATGTGTCTACATGTACCTGTGGCAGGGGTGTGGTGGTGTACCCTACAGGTGTACCATGTACTGTGGCAGGGGTGTGGTGCTGTACCCTACAGGTGTACCATATACTGTGGCAGGGGTGTGGCGGTGTACCCTACAGGTGTACCATATACTGTGGCAGGGTGTGGTGGTGTACCCTACAGGTGTACCATGTACTGTGGCAGGGGTGTGGCGGTGTACCCTACAGGTGTACCATGTACTGTGGCAGGGGTGTGGTGGTGTACCCTACAGGTGTTCCATGTACCTGTGGCAGGGGTGTGGCGGCATACCCTACAGGTGTACCATGTACTGTGGCAGGGGTGTGGCGGTGTACCCTACAGGTGTACCATGTACTGTGGCAGGGGTGTGGCGGTGTACCCTACAGGTGTACCATGTACTGTGGCAGGGGTGTGGCGGTGTACCCTACAGGTGTACCATATACTGTGGCAGGGGTGTGGCGGTGTATCCTACAGGTGTACCATGTACTGTGGCAGGGTGTGGTGGTGTACCCTACAGGTGTACCATGTACTGTGGCAGGGGTGTGGCGGTGTACCCTACAGGTGTACCATGTACTGTGGCAGGGGTGTGGTGGTGTACCCTACAGGTGTTCCATGTACCTGTGGCAGGGGTGTGGCGGCATACCCTACAGGTGTACCATGTACTGTGGCAGGGGTGTGGCGGTGTACCCTACAGGTGTACCATGTACTGTGGCAGGGGTGTGGCGGTGTACCCTACAGGTGTACCATATACTGTGGCAGGGGTGTGGCGGTGTACCCTACAGGTGTACCATGTACTGTGGCAGGGGTGTGGCGGTGTACCCTACAGGTGTACCATGTACTGTGGCAGGGGTGTGGCGGTGTACCCTACAGGTGTACCATGTACTGTGGCAGGGGTGTGGCGGTGTACCCTACAGGTGTACCATGTACTGTGGCAGGGGTGTGGCGGTGTACCCTACAGGTGTACCATGTACTGTGGCAGGGGTGTGGCTCTGTACCCTACAGGTGTACCATGTACTGTGGCAGGGGTGTGGCGGTGTACCCTACAGGTGTACCATATACTGTGGCAGGGGTGTGGCGGTGTACCCTACAGGTGTACCATGTACTGTGGCAGGGGTGTGGCAGTGTACCCTACAGGTGTACCATGTACTGTGGCAGGGGTGTGGCGGTGTACCCTACAGGTGTACCATGTACTGTGGCAGGGGTGTGGCGGTGTACCCTACAGGTGTACCATATACTGTGGCAGGGGTGTGGCTCTGTACCCTACAGGTGTACCATGTACTGTGGCAGGGGTGTGGCGGTGTACCCTACAGGTGTACCATGTACTGTGGCAGGGGTGTGGCGGTGTACCCTACAGGTGTACCATGTACTGTGGCAGGGTGTGGCGGTGTACCCTACAGGTGTACCATGTACTGTGGCAGGGGTGTGGCGGTGTATACTACAGGTGTACCATGTACTGTGGCAGGGGTGTGGTGGTGTATCCTACAGGTGTACCATGTACTGTGGCAGGGTGTGGCGCTGTACCCTACAGGTGTACCATATACTGTGGCAGGGTGTGGTGGTGTATCCTACAGGTGTACCATGTACTGTGGCAGGGTGTGGCGCTGTACCCTACAGGTTTACCATGTACTGTGGCAGGGGTGTGGCGGTGTACCCTACAGGTGTACTATGTACTGTGGCAGGGGTGTGGTGGTGTACCCTACAGGTGTACCATGTACTGTGGCAGGGTGTGGCGCTGTACCCTACAGGTTTACCATGTACTGTGGCAGGGGTGTGGCGCTGTACCCTACAGGTGTACCATGTACTGTGGCAGGGGTGTGGTGCTGTACCCTACAGGTGCACCATATACTGTGGCAGGGTGTGGCGCTGTACCCTACAGGTGTACCATGTACTGTGGCAGGGGTGTGGCGCTGTACCCTACAGTTGTACCATGTACTGTGGCAGGGTGTGGTGGTGTATCCTACAGGTGTACCATGTACTGTGGCAGGGTGTGGCGCTGTACCCTACAGGTTTACCCCAGACTGTGTTTACAGGTGGTAAAAGTCAGAGGCGCGGTTCAGACGTTCTGGGCCACTGACGACCGTCGGGCTGACCACGCCCCAACATCTGGTTACTGCCAGATGGATCTGCTCTCTTGCAAATTAAATAAATTATTAAAAAAATATATTTGTCAAATAAAAATATTTTGTTTTCAGTAGAAAATACTAGTGTATACTTTGTCCTCCATCGTGTGAGAACTTTGTTGCAATTTATTGCAAGCTCGACCAGTTAGCAGACTAGTGGAGCTTGTCCCTAGCATCGTATTCTCTTGTACCTGTTGACTTTTTCTCTGTCTTTCTCTCACTCTCTGTCACTCTCACTCTCTGTCACTCTCACTCTCTGTCACTCTCTCATTCTGTCTGTCTGTCTGTCTGTCTGTCTCTCTCTCTCTCTCTCTCTCTCTCTCTCTCTCTCTCTCTCTCTCTCTCTCTCTCTCTCTCTCTCTCTCTCTCTCTCTTAAATTCAGGTGTAAATTAGAGGAAAAATATGCTTTGCAAGTTCATATTTACAGAGCCTCGCATTCTACATTTTCTTGCCTAAATTACGATACAATTATGAAGATGGAGAGAGAGAGAAACAGTGTACTCACCTAGTTGTGCTTGCGGGGGTTGAGTTCTGGCTCTTTGGTCCCGCCTCTCAACCGTCAATCAACTGGTGTACAGGTTCCTGAGCCTATTGGGCTCTATCATATCTACACTTGAAACTGTGTATGGAGTCAGCCTCCACCACATCACTGCCTAATGCATTCCATCTGTTAACTACTCTGACACTGAAAAAATTCTTTCTAACATCCCTGTGGCTCATGTGGGTACTCAGTCTCCACCTGTGTCCCCATGTTCGCGTAGCCACCCGTGTTAACAAAATATTATCTTTATTTACCCTGTCGAGTCCTCTTAGAATTTTGTAGGTAATAATCATGTCTCCCCGAGCTCTCCTATCTTCCAGCAACGTTAAATCTTACACATGATATATCTTTTGTGTGACACATCATATTTATGACACATGAATGACACACATTATGCGTGGCACATCTTACCCGTGACACATCTTACACGTGACACATCTTACGTGTGACACATCTTACACGTGACACATCTTACGCGTGACACATCTTACGCGTGACACATCTTACACGTGACACATCTTACCCGTGACACATCTTACACGTGACACATCTTACGTGTGACACATCTTACACGTGACACATCTTACGCGTGACACATCTTACCCGTGACACATCTTACCCGTGACACATCTTACGCGAGACACATCTTAACCGTGACACATCTTACGTGTGACACATCTTTCACATGCCACATCTTACGTGTGACACATCTTACGTGTGACACATCTTACGCGTGACACATCTTACCCGTGACACATCTTACGCGTGACACATCTTACGCGTGACACATCTTACCCGTGACACATCTTACCCATGACACATCTTACGCGTGACACATCTTACCCGTGACACATCTTACGCGAGACACATCTTACCCGTGACACATCTTACCCGTGACACATCTTACGTGTGACACATCTTACCCGTGACACATCTTACGTGTGACACATCTTACCCGTGACACATCTTACGTGTGACACATTTTACGTGTGACACAGGCGACGGAGCTAGAAGGAAGACTTCAACATTCATAATTTCCAGTTGCATGTATGTGAACGTTTAATATGCCATGGATTAAAATACATACAATCATATGATCTTCACACCCTATTCTTCGCCTCGCATAGTTCTCTGTCGTTTTCTTATTACTTGTGTTCTTCAGAGACGTAACTGTGTTATATAGATGGATTCTGACGCTTCGACTCGTTGATACAGCGACGGTCTTTCAGCGATCTTGGGTTGTTAGTGTTCTATCCTTCAGTCGTCCAAGTGGTTGGGCACAGTTTCTTACCCCCTCCCCATATCCCAGTTCCTTGGCCTCATATCCCAGTTTTTTGGCCTCATATCCCAGTTCCATGGCCTCATATCAAAGTTCCATGGCCTCATATCCCAGCTCCTTGTCCTCGTATCCCAGTTCCTTGTCCTCGTATCCCAGCTCCTTGTCCTCGTATCCCAGCTCCTTGTCCTCGTATCCCAGCTCCTTGTCCTCGTATCCCAGCTCCTTGTCTCATATCCCAGCTCCTTGTCCTCATATCCCAGCTCCTTGTCCTCGTATCCCAGCTCCTTGTCCTCGTATCCCAGCTCCTTGTCCTCGTATCCCTTCCCAGTGGCATGTAATCATTCTGGCTTAAAGCTATCTTGATACTTCCCCACATTTGTCTCCTCTTGGTTCTTACCTTATCAGTGTCATCTGTGCGTTCCAGGACGGCGCTGTGTCATGTGTCACCTGGAGCGCCAGTATCACATTTTGTCTGTGTCTGCCAGCATTATATGGCTGCTTATATTTCGTCCGTTATCTTGTATTGCTTCTTATCGCTGCTCTTCCCTCGCCTTAGTTACTACACACTCACTCTCCTGTCTGACCTGGTGACTGTCCTGGTGACTGTCTTAGTGACTGTCCTGGTGACTGTCCTGGTGACTGTCTTAGTGACTGTCCTGGTGACTGTCCTGGTGACTGTCCTGGTGACTGTCTTAGTGACTGTCCTGGTGACTGTTCTGGTGACTGTCCTGGTGACTGTCCTGGTGACTGTCCTGGTGACTGTCCTGGTGACTGTCCTGGTGACTGTCTTAGTGACTGTCCTGGTGACTGTCCTGGTGACTGTCCTGGTGACTGTCCTGGTGACTGTCTTGGTGACTGTCCTGGTGACTGTCCTGGTGACTGTCCTGGTGACTGTCCTGGTGACTGTCCTAGTGACTGTCCTGGTGACTGTGCTGGTGACTGTGCTGGTGACTGTGCTGGTGACTGTCCTGGTGACTCTCCTGGTGACTGTCCTAGTGACTGTCCTGGTGACTGTCCTGGTGACTGTCCTGGTGACTGTCCTAGTGACTGTCCTGGTGACTGCTGGTGACTGTGATGGTGACTGTCCTGGTGACTGTCCTGGTGACTGTCCTGGTGACTGTCCTAGTGACTGTCCTGGTGACTGTGCTGGTGACTGTCCTGGTGACTGTCCTGGTGACTGTCCTAGTGACTGTCCTAGTGACTGTCCTGGTGACTGTCCTGGTGACTGTCCTGGTGACTGTCCTGGTGACTGTCCTGGTGACTGTGCTGGTGACTGTCCTGGTGACTGTCCTGGTGACTGTTCTGGTGACTGTCCTAGTGACTGTCCTGGTGACTGTCCTGGTGACTGTCCTGGTGACCGTCCCGGTGACCGTCCTGGTGACTGTCCTGGTGACTGTGCTGGTGACTGTCCTAGTGACTGTCCTGGTGACTGTCCTGGTGACTGTCCTGGTGACTGTCCTGGTGACTGTGCTGGTGACTGTGCTGGTGACTGTGCTGGTGACTGTCCTGGTGACTGTCCTGGTGACTGTCCTAGTGACTGTCCTGGTGACTGTGCTGGTGACTGTCCTGGTGACTGTCCTGGTGACTGTCCTAGTGACTGTCCTGGTGACTGTCCTGGTGACTGTCCTGGTGACTGTCCTGGTGACTGTCCTGGTGACTGTCCTAGTTACTGTCCTAGTGACTGTCCTGGTGACTGTCCTGGTGACTGTCCTGGTGACTGTCCTGGTGACTGTCCTGGTGACTGTCCTGGTGACTGTCCTGGTGACTGTCCTGGTGACTGTCCCGGTGACCGTCCTGGTGACTGTCCTGGTGACTGTCCTGGTGACTGTCCTGGTGACTGTCCTGGTGACTGTCCTGGTGACTGTCCTGGTGACTGTCCTGGTGACTGTCCTGGTGCCTGTCCTGGTGACTGTCCTGGTGACTGGTTGTGCCATCCTCGCTCTGGCGTAATGTGACTTGTCTCTTCGGCACTGCACCTTTAACTGGTGTCAGTTAGGGGTTGAACGGTGAACTGTCGTGGTAGTGGTGGTGATGGTGGTAGTAGTGGTGATGGTGGTGGTAGTGGTGATGGTGGTAGTAGTGGTGATGGTGGTGGTAGTGTTGGTGGTGGTGGTAGTAGTGGTGGTGGTGGTAGGGTGAAGGTAAGGTGTTAGTGATAGTGGTAATAGTGTATGAGTGGTGGTGATGGGAGGTGGTGATGGTGTTAGTCTTGTTGGTGTCAGAGTTGTGGTTGTGGTGGTTGTGGTGGTTGGAGTACTAGTACTGGTGGTAGTAACCGAGAGAATATATATAATAATATAATCAAAGATCAGCGCGCCAGACGCACAACATCACACACAGATCAACAGCCTCGCGGCGTCTTCCCTTGACGCCACATCTCCCTCATTTGTTTCCGGAAATTCTGATTAAAGTATCTCAGGTGATCTCCAGCTACACCCTACACCCTGAGGACCTCCAGCAGCCACACCCTACACCCTGAGGACCTCCAGCAGCCACACCCTGAGGACCTCCAGCAGCCACACCCTGCACCCTGAGGACCTCCAGCAGCCACACCCTGCACCCTGAGGACCTCCAGCAGCCACACCCTGCACCCTGAGGACCTCCAGCAGCCACACCCTGAGGACCTCCAGCAGCCACACCCTGCACCCTGAGGACCTCCAGCAACCACACCCTACACCCTGAGGACCTCCAGCAGCCACACCCTGCACCCTGAGGACCTCCAGCAGCCACACCCTACACCCTGAGGACCTCCAGCAGCCGCACCCTGAGGACCTCCAGCAGCCACACCCTGCACCCTGAGGACCTCCAGCAGCCACACCCTGCACCCTGAGGACCTCCAGCAGCCACACCCTACACCCTGAGGACCTCCAGCAGCCACACCCTGAGGACCTCCAGCAGCCACACCCTGCACCCTGAGGACCTCCAGCAGCCACACCCTACACCCTGAGGACCTCCAGCAGCCACACCCTACACCCTGAGGACCTCCAGCAGCCACACCCTGAGGACCTCCAGCAGCCACACCCTGCACCCTGAGGACCTCCAGCAGCCACACCCTGCACCCTGAGGACCTCCAGCAGCCACACCCTGCACCCTGAGGACCTCCAGCAGCCACACCCTGCACCCTGAGGACCTCCAGCAGCCACACCCTGCACCCTGAGGACCTCCAGCAGCCACACCCTACATCCTGAGGACCTCCAGCAGCCACACCCTGAGGACCTCCAGCAGCCACACTCTGCACCCTGAGGACCTCCAGCAGCCACACCCTGCACCCTGAGGACCTCCAGCAGCCATACCCTGCACCCTGAGGACCTCCAGCAACCACACCCTACACCCTGAGGACCTCCAGCAGCCACACCCTACACCCTGAGGACCTCCAGCAGCCACACCCTACACCCTGAGGACCTCCAGCAGCCACACCCTACACCCTGAGGACCTCCAGCAGCCACACCCTACACCCTGAGGACCTCCAGCAGCCACACCCTGCACCCTGAGGACCTCCAGCAGCCACACCCTACACCCTGAGGACCTCCAGCAGCCACACCCTACACCCTGAGGACCTCCAGCAGCCACACCCTACACCCTGAGGACCTCCAGCAGCCACACCCTGCACCCTGAGGACCTCCAGCAGCCACACCCTGCACCCTGAGGACCTCCAGCAGCCACACCCTGCACCCTGAGGACCTCCAGCAGCCACACCCTGCACCCTGAGGACCTCCAGCAGCCACACCCTGCACCCTGAGGACCTCCAGCAGCCACACCCTACACCCTGAGGACCTCCAGCAGCCACACCCTGCACCCTGAGGACCTCCAGCAGCCACACCCTGCACCCTGAGGACCTCCAGCAGCCACACCCTGCACCCTGAGGACGTCCAGCAGCCACACCCTGCACCCTGAGGACGTCCAGCAGCCACACCCTGCACCCTGAGGACGTCCAGCAGCCACACCCTGCACCCTGAGGACGTCCAGCAGCCACACCCTGCACCCTGAGGACGTCCAGCAGCCACACCCTGCACCCTGAGGACGTCCAGCAGCCACACCCTGCACCCTGAGGACGTCCAGCAGCCACACCTGCACCCTGAGGACCTCCAGCAGCCACACTCTGCACCCTGAGGACCTCCAGCAGCCACACCCTACACCCTGAGGACCTCCAGCAGCCACACCCTACACCCTGAGGACCTCCAGCAGCCACACCCTGCACCCTAAAGAGTTAGTGTATTTTTTTTCATCTGAGTATGATAATATCTGTCACCTCTGAACACTAAACTGAAGGTTGTTAAAAATATGGAAGCCGTTTATTTATTACTTCGCTTAATTCCACCATTGCTACAAGCCGTCCCACCATTGCTACAAGCCGTCCCACCATTGCTACAAGCCGTCCCACCATTGCTACAAGCCGTCCCACCATTGCTACAAGCCGTCCCACCATTGCTACAAGCCGTCCCACCATTGCTACAAGCCGTCCCACCATTGCTACAAGCCGTCCCACCATTGCTACAAGCCGTCCCACCATTGCTACAAGCCGTCCCACCATTGCTACAAGCCGTCCCACCATTGCTACAAGCCGTCCCACCATTGCTACAAGCCGTCCCACCATTGCTACAAGCCGTCCCACCATTGCTACAAGCCGTCCCACCATTGCTACAAGCCGTCCCACCATTGCTACAAGCCGTCCCACCATTGCTACAAGTCGTCCCACCATTGCTACAAGCCGTCCCACCATTGCTACAAGTCGTCCCACCATTGCTACAAGTCGTCCCACCATTGCTACAAGCCGTCCCACCATTGCTACAAGCCGTCCCACCATTGCTACAAGTCGTCCCACCATTGCTACAAGTCGTCCTACCATTGCTACAAGTCGTCCCACCATTGCTACAAGTCGTCCCACCATTGCTACGAGTCGTCCCACCATTGCTACAAGTCGTCCCACCATTGCTACAAGTCGTCCTACCATTGCTACAAGTCGTCCTACCATTGCTACAAGTCGTCCTACCATTGCTACAAGTCGTCCTACCATTGCTACAAGTCGTCCCACCATTGCTACAAGTCGTCCCACCATTGCTACAAGTCGTCCTACCATTACAGTTAATTACTTGAAAAAAAATATTTGGGGGCTTTTCGCTTTTACTTAATTTTAATGTTATGAATTTTATGGTAAATTTGAGAGCGTAGGGATACGTGGCTCTCAGTGTTGGCTCTCAGTGTTGGCTCTCACTCAGGTGCTCTCAGTCCTGTTGAGCTCTCCTGCCTGTTGCTGTTACAGAGCTCATTGCTGTATTCCTCTTTGTGTTACAAAATACCTGGTAATATGTGGCGGCATCTTTGAGTGGTTGTCATCCCTCTACAGAGTATTGTGATCATGATGTTATTCTGTTGTAAGTGGTCTTTACTGAAAGTCTTATATTATGTTTAGTTTATGTTCGGTTTGTGGCCATCCGGAGCATGTGTTCGGTTTGTGGCCATCCGGAGCATGTGTTCGGTTTGTGGACTAGTGGAGTTGTACAGGTTTGATCGCTGGTGAAGTACGGTATGGTGTTTGATAGTGCACTCTTGGGTGTCTCTGTTCCCTTTTCTAACCTCTTACGCTCGCTCATTTCTCCTCTCTCTCTCTCTCTCTCTCTCTCTCTCTCTCTCTCTCTCTCTCTCTCTCTCTCTCTCTTAATATTTCTCCTTTTTCCAGCTTTCGCTCCGTATTCTCTATCTCTTTTCTCCTCATCTCCTGCCTCTTTCCCTCTCTTCCCAAAGAAGTCGAGAGCTGGAGGAAGGAAAGCGATCGATACCAGCACACAAGAGCGGGGGGAGGAGGAGGAGGAGGAGGAGGAGAGGGATTAAGGGGAGGAAGAGGAAGCAAGAAAGATGAGCCAAAATAGAAGTCGACAGATGATAAGGAGAACGAAAAGCAACAGAGAATGGGAGACGAAAGCGGCATCAGTTAGCAGAGATAAAGACGGGAATACTTGTGAGGAAGATTGTCAAAAGATGAGATTGGAAGACGGAAACTGATTAGAAAGAATGGAAGAACATCGGTGCGAGGATGGGCTAGTTACCTGGCGATGCTTTCGGGGCTCAACGTCCCTGCGGCCCGGTCCTCAACCAGGTCTCGGGCTGAGGCCAGATATGGACCAAGGTCGTTAATTGGAGGAAAATTAGAGATAGTGATCTGGAGTTGGTATGGGGGTGTGGTGTGGGTGTGGGAGGGGGGGGTGTTGTTGTGGCCATGGGGCGGGGGTGTAGGTGGAGGGCATGTTGGTGGGGAGAGGGGGGGGGACAAATGGGGAGAAGGGGTGGATGCGTTAATGGGCGGAAACAGTGGGCGAGAGTGCAGGAAGGGCCGTGAGCGTGTGGGTGAGGAGGGTGGGTGAGGGTGCACATGGGCGGGAGATACAGCAGCAAGTGCATGACAGAGGACACGAGGATAAATGGTGAGTGGAGGGGAAGAATGGGTGTTGTGACAGAAGGACTTATCAGGGGAAAGTGCTAAGGCATTGCTACTATATAGCACTTGGAAGGGGTGAGGATAAGGATTTGGGATGGGACGGGGGAAAGGAATGGTGCCCAACCACTTGGACAGAGAGGCAAAGAGAGGGTTTGTGTTTCACCTAGTTGTTTTCATCTAGTTGTGCTTGCCGGGATTGAGCTTTGCTCTTTCGGCCCGCCTCTCAACTGTCAATCAACTGTTTACTAACTACTTTTTTTATATATCCCACACCACACACACACCCCAGGAAGCAGCCCGTGACAGCTGACTAACTCCCAGGTACCTATTTACTGCTAGGTAACAGGGGCATTCAGGGTGAAAGAAACTTTGCCCATTTGTTTCTGCCTCGTGCGGGAATCGAATCCGCGCCACAGAATTACGAGTCCTGCGCGCTATCCACCAGGCTACCAGGTCCCGTATCTACACAGGGCACGTGTCTACACACTACACTGTGTGTGTATGTGTGTGTGTGTGTGTGTGTGTATGTGTGTGTATATGTGTGTGTGTGTGTGTGTGTGTGTATGTGTGTGTGTGGGAGAGTGTCTGGGGAACAGAGGGCATGAGTGAGACACAGGGTGGGTGTGAGTGTGTGGCAAGAGCACACCATGATGGGGAATTAGCCAAGAGTATCAACATGGATGTTGGTGTGGCTGTGGGATGTGGGTAGATGAATAGTGAGATCTGGAAAGAAAGAAATGTGTGTAAATACAGGGCATAGATATGGGGGAGGTGTGGGGATGTGTCGGGGCGAGGCGCAGGTGGGGTGCAGTGGGCATATAGAGTGCCAGCTTGGTGTGGATAAGGGTAAGTGGCGAGGTGGATCAGAAGAGAGAGGGGCGAGGTGGATAAACAAGTGATAAGAGGAAACAGAATGTTAGAGGGAAATAAGAGGAGCCAAAAGTACCTTTCTTACCCTCACGTAATTAACAGGTGCTCGTAAATTAAAAAAATATGTATGAAATTACTGATGACTTCACGAGCAGCTGCATGATAACTCTCTCGTCATAATTATGAGCAGGTCTGTGGCCCTGTGTAGTGTACACACCTGTGGCCCTGTGTAGTGTACACACCTGTGGCCCTGTGTAGTGTACACACCTGTGGCCCTGTGTAGTGTACACACCTGTGGCCCTGTGTAGTGTACACACCTGTGGCCCTGTGTAGTGTACACATCTGTGGCCCTGTGTAGTGTACACATCTGTGGCCCTGTGTAGTGTACACACCTGTGGCCCTGTGTAGTGTACACATCTGTGGCCCTGTGTAGTGTACACATCTGTGGTCCTGTGTAGTGTACACACCTGTGGCCCTGTGTAGTGTCCACACCTGTGGCCCTGTGTAGTGTACACATCTGTGGCCCTGTGTAGTGTACACATATGTGGCCCTGTGTAGTGTACACACCTGTGGCCCTGTGTAGTGTACACACCTGTGGCCCTGTGTAGTGTACACACCTGTGGCCCTGTGTAGTGTACACACCTGTGGCCCTGTGTACACACCTGTGGCCCTGTGTAGTGTACACACCTGTGGCCCTGTGTAGTGTACACACCTGTGGCCATGTGTAGTGTACACATCTGTGGCCCTGTGTAGTGTACACATCTGTGGCCCTGTGTACACACCTGTGGCCCTGTGTAGTGTACACACCTGTTTCCCTGTGTAGTGTACACACCTGTGGCCCTGTGTAGTGTACACATCTGTGGCCCTGTGTAGTGTACACATCTGTGGCCCTGTGTAGTGTACACACCTGTGGCCCTGTGTAGTGTACACACCTGTGGCCCTGTGTACACACCTGTGGCCCTGTGTACACACCTGTGGCCCTGTGTAGTGTACACATCTGTGGCCCTGTGTAGTGTACACACCTGTGGCCCTGTGTAGTGTCCACACCTGTGGCCCTGTGTAGTGTACACATCTGTGGCCCTGTGTAGTGTACACACCTGTGGCCCTGTGTAGTGTCCACACCTGTAGCCCTGTGTAGTGTACACATCTGTGGCCCTGTGTAGTGTACACATCTGTGGCCCTGTGTAGTGTACACATCTGTGGCCCTGTGTAGTGTACACATCTGTGGCCCTGTGTAGTGTACACATCTGTGGCCCTGTGTAGTGTACACACCTGTGGCCCTGTGTAGTGTACACACCTGTGGCCCTGTGTAGTGTCCACACCTGTGGCCCTGTGTAGTGTACACATCTGTGGCCCTGTGTAGTGTACACATCTGTGGCCCTGTGTAGTGTACACACCTGTGGCCCTGTGTAGTGTACACACCTGTGGCCCTGTGTAGTGTACACATCTGTGGTCCTGTGTAGTGTACACACCTGTGTCCTGTATAGTGTACTCGTACATGTACACTTTCATGCTCTGTCTCCCCCACACACCTGAGGCAGCCTCACGCCTGGGTAATGATATCTTCCTTGTCACACTTATAATTCCACTTGACGCACTGTGCAGTAGTTGAGACACCTGTTGATACACACATTCATTAGCTAAGCTATTTCTTGATATATATTATCAAGTAGTTCAGATACAGTAGTTCAGATACAGTAGTTCAGACACAGTAGTTCAGATACAGTAGTTCAGATACAGTAGTTCAGACACAGTAGTTCAGACACAGTAGTTCAGATACAGTAGTTCAGATACAGTAGTTCAGACACAGTAGTTCAGACACAGTAGTTCAGACACAGTAGTTCAGATACAGTAGTTCAGATACAGTAGTTCAGATACAGTAGTTCAAACACAGTAGTTCAGATACAGTAGTTCAGACACAGTAGTTCAGATACAGTAGTTCAGACACAGTAGTTCAGATACAGTAGTTCAGATACAGTAGTTCAGATACAGTAGTTCAGATACAGTAGTTCAGATACAGTAGTTCAGATACCTCTTGATACACCATACAATCGTTCAGGTAACTCTTGACGCACTGTTCAGAAGTTCAGATACCTCATACAGCTATACATATAGTCGTTCCTATACCTATATACCTAGTCATTCCTATACCTATACCTAGATACCTATACCATATAGCCGTTCAGACACGTCTTCATGCCCTGGTCAATAGTTCAGATACTTCTTGATGAACTAAACTGTAGTTCTGATACTTCTTCGATACTTTAAAGTAATTTTGATATCTCTTGATACACTACAAAATATTTCTGATACTCCTTGATGCACTATGAAGTAATTTTGATACCAACTGATGCACTGTAAAGTAGTTTTGAGGCATTTTGATGCACTGCACAGTAGACTTTCTGTTATACCATCACCACCTGTCTTCCAGAACAGAAATTAACCTGTGTTTAATTATTGTATGTCGCTCAGATCCTTGAGTCACGGCATCCAGTTGGCAGCTGGCGTCTGTGTTCCCTGTAACGGTTAGGTTGTGTGTGGAGGGTTGTTGACCACACCATCAGCCAGGAGGTCTGGTCAGAGACCGGGCCGCGGGAACATAACTCCCTGGAACCATCACACTTCTCCTCCTCCCACCCAAAACACCTCCACATCCCATTCTCTTTCCTTATCCTGTCGACCCTCGACCCAGACACCCTCCACCCCTTCCCCTGCCTCCCTACACCCCCACCATCCTTCCACCCGCCTCCCTACACCCCCACCACCCACCTCCCCACACCCCCACCACCCACCTCCCCACACCCCCACCACCCCTCCACCTACCTCCCCACACCCCCACCACCCCTCCACCCGCCTCCCTACACCCGCACCACCCCTCCACCCACCTCCCCACACCCCCACCACCCCCCCCCACCTGCCTCCCCCCATCACCAGAGAACGCCAAAGAAGAAACAAGAAACATAATTTAAAAACTTTGTTTTAATCCTCTCAGTTACTTGTAGGCGACAATGGCAGCCCCTTGTGGCAGCCTCTTGTGGCAGCCTCTTGTATACTGTGGCAGCCTCTTGTATACTGTGGCAGCCTCTTGTGGCAGCCTCTTGTATACTGTGGCAGCCTCTTGTGGCAGCCTCTTGTATACTGTGGCAGCCTCTTGTATACTGTGGCAGCCTCTTGTATACTGTGGCTCCCCTCCACCCCCATCTCCTCCCTCCCTGCCCCCCACACGCCCCTCCCCCCTCCCTCCCTGCCCATACTCCCTTCAATGTAATATCAAAAGCTTGCGCCCAAAATACACATCCGTCATGTAAACATGCTTTGAAAATCAATATCTGAATTCACTATTTAATGCTAAAGTGCTTGTACTCGGAGCTGAGCATTCCACATCCACAGATTTCATGAAGGAGGGGCATTAGGGCCGTCCCCCTTCAGGGGGGGTACTGGGCCCCACCCAATGACACTCCCGATAAAATCACTATTGATCCTGCAAAGTTTAATGAAGCTAGACCCGAGCGTCTGGCCTCCAACCTCGAACATTCTCTTTCATAAATATGTATCGATGTATTGATAAATTCACTTGAACGTTTACAGAGAAGAATGACAAAAGTAATCTCACATATTAGACAGTTCACATATATAGAGAGATTATGCAAGCTTAATTTACATTCTCTAGTGTCATGATTGATATATACAACTGGGTATAATAAGGTATAATAAGAGGAATAGTAATTTGGTGCTAAATATTGAAACAGAATACACACACAACAGTGGATACAAATATTCAGAAAAACATTGGTAAATATTGATTAGTAAATAAGGTTCTATATATAAATAAATTACCGCCTAATATATGGCATGGCTGGATTGTTTAAAGCAAAGGTTACATATATAAATGAATATAAGTATAAAGAGGAACTGCCTCATAGGGGTCAATAGACATTCTGTAGTTTCTTCTGTTCCTACAACCTGTCCTCAGGGCAGGCTCGTTACAGGAGCGTCCCCCCCTCCCCCCCCAGAGACTCGTTCATCAATTTTAACATTGTGTGTAATAAAATTAGGTTTGTTCTCATGTGTAAATTAATATTATTATACAATAAAATTCAGTGTATAGTTAAGCGTAGGTTAGGTTAGGTGTTTAGGTTCTGTTGGCGATTATTTGTATTTGTAGTACGTGGGTGAAGCATTTACAGCGTTGTGGTTCGAACACAAGTCGTCAGTGAAGCACTTGTTCCGGAAGTGTTCGAACGTCAGCAGTTGTGAGGTTCGTGTGTAAACCGTTTTTCATTCATAAACAGTTTCATTTTCAGCCTCATTATTCCTCTTATTTTTCATTTGACGGGTGCAAGGAATGGACTTTGAGGTATGTTTATGAGGACGGGCTGTTTTCAGACTTGGGTTTCGAGCAGAGGGCGTCAGCGAAGCACAACCCGCAGTCCGTCCTCTAAACAAAAACCCAAAGTCCATTCCATGCACCCGCCAAACCCCCTGTTTATGAATGAAAACGGTTTACACGCGACTTACAGCTGACTGACGTCCAAACACTTCCGGAACAAGTGCTTCACTGACGAATTTTGTTCGAACCACAACGCTGTAAATGCTTCACCCACGCACTACAAATACAAATAATCACCAATAGAACTTAAGCACCTAACCTATACCTATATATGCACAATATGCTAATATATTATAATAATTTATATTTGAGAAAATTTCCGTTTTGAATGAACAGCATGTTCATTCAAAACATTCGCATTCAACATTCATTCGCATTCAACAGTTTATGAATGCGTCTGTGAGGTCAACTGCTTAGAAAGGATTCGGCGGCTAGATTAACGAGCATTTGGCCTTTGTTGATGAGGACGGGCTGGTTCCTGCGCTCTTATGTCTGGCCCAAAAGAGATTATCTCTGCTCATAAACATTGGCTCGGTCCTGTTTACGAGGCTTCAAACAAGGTGGAGACTTGTATGACTGGAGGACCAAGTGACGTTAAACGACCCAATCACAATCGCATTTGCTGACGCACGACATCACAAGTCGTCTCGCATTGGCTAGACCAGGTCACGTGACATGACGTGTCGTCATCTTGTTTAACCAAAATTATAGATAAATAATTACCTCGTTACATAAGTTTATACCTCGTAAAATATATCTTGGCAGCTCTCAATGGTGGTGTCCGTATTGGTCTGGTGGTGGTGGTGGTGGTGTCCTTAGTGGTCTGGTGGTGGTGGTGGTGGTGTCCTTAGTGGTCTGGTGGTGGTGGTGGTGGTGTCCTTAGTGGTCTGGTGGTGGTGGTGGTGGTGTCGGTAGTGGTCTGGTGGTGGTGGTGGTGGTGTCCTTAGTGGTCTGGTGGTGGTGGTGGTGGTGTCCGTAGTGGTCTGGTGGTGGTGGTGGTGGTGTCCGTATTGGTCTGGTGGTGGTGGTGGTGGTGTCGGTAGTGGTCTGGTGGTGGTGGTGGTGGTGTCCTTAGTGGTGTGGTGGTGGTGGTGTCCGTAGTGGTCTGGTGGTGGTGGTGTCCGTAGTGGTCTGGTGGTGGTGGTGGTGGTGTCCTTAGTGGTCTGGTGGTGGTGGTGTCCGTAGTGGTCTGGTGGTGGTGGTGGTGGTGTCCTTAGTGGTCTGGTGGTGGTGGTGTCCGTAGTGGTCTGGTGGTGGTGGTGGTGTCCTTAGTGGTCTGGTGGTGGTGGTGGTGGTGTCCTTAGTGGTCTGGTGGTGGTGGTGGTGGTGTCCGTAGTGGTCTGGTGGTGGTGGTGGTGGTGTCCTTAGTGGTCTGGTGGTGTTGGTGGTGGTGGTGGTGTCCTTAGTGGTCTGGTGGTGGTGGTGGTGTCCTTAGTGGTCTGGTGGTGGTGGTGGTGGTGTCCGTAGTGGTCTGGTGGTGGTGGTGGTGGTGTCCGTAGTGGTCTGGTGGTGGTGGTGTCCGTAGTGGTCTGGTGGTGGTAGTGGTGGTGTCCTTAGTGGTCTGGTGGTGGTGGTGGTGGTGTCCTTAGTGGTCTGGTGGTGGTGGTGGTGTCCGTAGTGGTCTGGTGGTGGTGGTGGTGGTGTCCTTAGTGGTCTGGTGGTGGTGGTGGTGGTGTCGGGAGTGGTCTGGTGGTGGTGGTGGTGGTGTCCGTAGTGGTCTGGTGGTGGTGGTGGTGGTGTCCGTAGTGGTCTGGTGGTGGTGGTGGTGGTGTCGGGAGTGGTCTGGTGGTGGTGGTGGTGGTGTCCGTAGTGGTCTGGTGGTGGTGGTGGTGTCCGTAGTGGTCTGGTGGTGGTGGTGGTGGTGTCCGTAGTGGTCTGGTGGTGGTGGTGGTGGTGGTGTCCGTAGTGGTCTGGTGATGGTGGTGGTGGTGGTGGTGTCCGTAGTGGTCTGGTGGTGGTGGTGGTGGTGTCCTTAGTGGTCTGGTGGTGGTGGTGGTGGTGGTGTCGGGAGTGGTCTGGTGGTGGTGGTGTCCGTAGTGGTCTGGTGGTGGTGGTGGTGGTGTCCTTAGTGGTCTGGTGGTGGTGGTGGTGGTGGTGTCCTTAGTGGTCTGGTGGTGGTGGTGGTGTCCGTAGTGGTCTGGTGGTGGTGGTGGTGGTGTCCGTAGTGGTCTGGTGGTGGTGGTGGTGGTGGTGGTGTCCGTAGTGGTCTGGTGGTGGTGGTGGTGGTGTCGGTAGTGGTCTAGTGGTGGTGGTGTCCGTAGTGGTCTGGTGGTGGTGGTGGTGGTGGTGTCCGTAGTGGTCTGGTGGTGGTAGTGGTGGTGGTGGTGTCCGTAGTGGTCTGGTGGTGGTGGTGGTGGTGTCGGTGTCCTTAGTGGTCTGGTGGTGGTGGTGGTGTCCTTAGTGGTCTGGTGGTGGTGGTGTCCGTAGTGGTCTGGTGGTGGTGGTGTCCTTAGTGGTCTGGTGGTGGTGGTGGTGGTGTAGGTAGTGGTCTGGTGGTGGTGGTGGTGGTGGTGTCCTTAGTGGTCTGGTGGTGGTGTCCTTAGTGGTCTGGTGGTGGTGGTGTCCGTAGTGGTTTGGTGGTGGTGGTGTCCTTAGTGGTCTGATGGTGGTGGTGGTGTCCGTAGTGGTCTGGTGGTGGTGGTGTCCGTAGTGGTTTGGTGGTGGTGGTGGTGGTGTCCGTAGTGGTCTGGTGGTGGTGGTGGTGGTGTCGGTAGTGGTCTGGTGGTGGTGGTGGTGGTGTCCGTAGTGGTCTGGTGGTGGTGGTGGTGGTGTCCTTAGTGGTCTGGTGGTGGTGGTGGTGGTGTCCGTAGTGGTCTGGTGGTGGTGGTGGTGGTGTCGGTAGTGGTCTGGTGGTGGTGGTGTCGGTAGTGGTCTGGTGGTGGTGGTGGTGGTGGTGGTGTCGGTAGTGGTCTGGTGGTGGTGGTGGTGGTGTCGGTAGTGGTCTGGTGGTGGTGGTGTCGGTAGTGGTCTGGTGGTGGTGGTGGTGGTGTCCTTAGTGGTCTGGTGGTGGTGGTGGTGTCCTTAGTGGTCTGGTGGTGGTGGTGGTGGTGTCCTTAGTGGTCTGGTGGTGGTGGTGGTGTTCTTAGTGGTCTGGTGGTGGTGGTGGTGTCCTTAGTGGTCTGGTGGTGGTGGTGGTGGTGTCCTTAGTGGTCTGGTGGTGGTGGTGGTGTCCTTAGTGGTCTGGTGGTGGTGGTGTCCTTAGTGGTCTGGTGGTGGTGGTGGTGTCCTTAGTGGTCTGGTGGTGGTGGTGGTGTCCTTAGTGGTCTGGTGGTGGTGGTGTCCTTAGTGGTCTGGTGGTGGTGGTGGTGTTCTTAGTGGTCTGGTGGTGGTGGTGGTGGTGGTGGTGTCCTTAGTGGTCTGGTGGTGGTGGTGGTGGTGTCCTTAGTGGTCTGGTGGTGGTGGTGGTGTTCTTAGTGGTCTGGTGGTGGTGGTGGTGTCCTTAGTGGTCTGGTGGTGGTGGTGGTGTCCGTAGTGGTCTGGTGGTGGTGGTGGTGGTGTCCTTAGTGGTCTTGTGGTGGTGGTGGTGGTGTCCTTAGTGGTCTGGTGGTGGTGGTGGTGGTGTCCTTAGTGGTCTGGTGGTGGTGGTGGTGGTGTCCTTAGTGGTCTGGTGGTGGAGGTGGTGTCCGTAGTGGTCTTGTGGTGGTGGTGGTGGTGTCCTTAGTGGTCTGGTGGTGGTGGTGTCCGTAGTGGTCTTGTGGTGGTGGTGGTGGTGTCCTTAGTGGTCTGGTGGTGGTGGTGGTGGTGGTGTCCTTAGTGGTCTGGTGGTGGAGGTGGTGTCCGTAGTGGTCTTGTGGTGGTGGTGGTGGTGTCCTTAGTGGTCTGGTGGTGGTGGTGTTGTCCGTAGTGGTCTTGTGGTGGTGGTGGTGGTGTCCTTTGTGGTCTGGTGGTGGTGGTGGAGTCCTTAGTGGTCTGGTGGTGGTGGTGGTGGTGTCCGTAGTGGTCTTGTGGTGGTGGTGTCCTTAGTGGTCTGGTGGTGGTGGTGGTGTCCTTAGTGGTCTGGTGGTGGTGGTGGTGTCCTTAGTGGTCTGGTGGTGGTGGTGGTGTCCTTAGTGGTCTGGTGGTGGTGGTGGTGTCCTTAGTGGTCTGGTGGTGGTGGTGGTGTCCTTAGTGGTCTGGTGGTGGTGGTGGTGGTGTCCGTAGTGGTCTGGTGGTGGAGGTGGTGGTGTCCTTAGTGGTCTGGTGGTGGTGGTGGTGTCCTTAGTGGTCTGGTGTCCTTAGTGGTCTGGTGGTGGTGGTGGTGGTGTCCGTAGTGGTCTGGTGGTGGTGGTGTCCGTAGTGGTCTGGTGGTGGTGGTGTCCGTGGTGGTGGTGGTGGTGTCCGTAGTGGTCGTGTCACCACCTATGACACTCCCCCACCCCACACTTCCCACAACCTGTGTTTATTAGCGACCAATTTTTTTAAAGTAAATATAGTTATGAAGACCGCTCACATGCACAATATATAAAAGCTCTCTCTCTCTCTCTCTCTCTGTCTCTCTCGTCTGTCTCGCTTCATGCAGGTCGGCGTTCAATCCCCGACCGTCTAAGTGATTGGGGACCATTCCTCCCCCTCCCTCCCCCTGCCCATCCCAAATCTTTATCCTTATCCCTTCCCAGTGCTGTATAGTCGTAATGGCTTGGCGCTTTGCCCTTGATAGTTCTCTCCCCTCCCTCCCTCCCTCACTATACACCGTTACAAATGTGCAGGGAATAAACCAATATATCAACACCGTCTCCCCAATATGCCAACGCTAACAATTCACGAAACTTTTCACAAAAGAAATGACGGGTAAAAATACCTTCAATCAGGGAAGCGGGCCGGAGTTTGCTTCTTGCCCAAGTTGTCCTGAACGATCCCAGGCGAGTCTGGCACTCTTCCCCCAGTGCATTATTTAGAGTAAGATGGTGTGTGTGTGTGTGTGTGTGTGTGTGTGTGTGTGTGTGTGTGTGTGTGTGTGTGTGTGTGCGTGTGTGTGTGTGTGTGTGTGTGTGTATGTGTGTGTAGATATGATAGATCCCAGTAAGCTCAGGATCCTGTACACCAGTTGATTGACGGTTGAGAGGCGGGACCAAAGAGCCAGAGCTCAACCGCCGCAGGCACAACTAGATGAGTTTACACCAGACTGAGTGGCTGTGTGTGTCATCCGTGTACTCCCAGTGAGCCTTTACCTTGTGGACCAGCATCGCCCTCCTCGTAGGCTACAGAGCTCCTCTATATATTTTACGTTGCAAAAATTCCACAGCTTGTTTCTCGCCATAAATATTGCCCCTCTCGCTTCCCTTTCCCATAATACAATACAATTAGCATAATGGTTTCCTTGTCTTCAAAGATATGCCTTCCTCCTCCTCCTTCTCTTTACCATAAAATACTGGACGCTTACCATTCTTTGGCCACATACGAGGATAATCCCCACTATTATGATAAGTGGGAGATACACATTGCTACTACCACCCCGTATTAGAGAGAGAGAGAGAGAGAGAGAGAGAGAGAGAGAGAGAGAGAGAGACGGACGGACGAACAAACTGACAAGAAGACTTAGAAAGACAGAGAAAGAAACATAAAAAAATGACAGACACACATTCAAAAACAAACGGAGACACAGATACAGAGACACAAATAGACACAGGTAGACAGAAGAGACAACAGACAAGGACACACAGACACAATGAGGCATATAAAGACTCAGAGATAAGGAGACACAGAACGGGAGAAATATAACTGTAGTTATGTACCAAGTAGTTCAGAGAGAGAATAGGCTCCAGCGTGAGTGTTGGGCCCTACCTGCCAGCTGGTGCTAGTACGCCCGTAACCCGCTCTACCCTGGCTCGTTCAGTCCCATTACTGATACGACTATCCAGAAAAACATCATTCCCAATGAATATTGCTCGCTGTAATCATTACACCCACGTGAAAACTGTAGCGAAACGTAATGGAAATTACCTTTTATAATGTGATATATGCATGGCAAATGCGAGAAACTAAATGACCTTTTCAAAAATAATCGTTAATTATAATGAGTTAGATTTGATTCTCGTGACTTTAAATTTGTTGTTGTTTTTGTTTATTGTCTTGTATGTGTTATTATATTAGAGTATTAATAATTGGACAATTAATAATAATAATTATAATTGGACAATTATTAATAGTTCAGACCTTTGTTTTTTGCCCGAAACTTGCCCGAAATTATTATTATTATTTTAATATGATTCTGTTTTGTTTTATTTTTAATGTTTGGGATTCCGTACAAACTACACTGTAAATTAAATGTGTTTTAACCCTTAAGCGAGGTCGATGTTCAATCCCCGACCGTCCAAATGGTTTGGGCACCATTCCTTTTCTCCCGTCCCATCCCAAATCCTTATCCTGACCCCTTCCCAGTGTTAGTGCGCTTTCCCCTCATAATTCCCTTCCTGTCCTTCCACTGTACCCTTCTCTCATCTCTCCCGCCCATTCTATCCTCTCCCGCCCATTCTATCCTCTCCCGCCCATTTCTTTATCCTGCTATATAGTCATCATGGCTTGGCGCTTTCTCCTCATAATTCCCTCCACCATAATTATCTCCTTCCCTTCTCTACTCTCCCTCACTCCCTCTCTCCCTACCTCTCTTCTCCCGTCCCCCCCCTTCCTCTTCCTCATTGCCTCCTTCCTTCTCTCCCTACGTCCCTCCCCCCTACCCTTCTCTCCTCTCCCTCTCTTGTCTCCCCCCCTCCCCCCCTCTCCTTCCAATTACTACCATCGCTCGTCGAAACTGATATCAATTTTGGTTTTGTCAAGTCAACAGCGGAGGAAGGTCAATGGTGTGTACGGTGTCCACACCCACCGGACCACAGCCAATTCCATTTCTCTTCCCAAACTTTCCCTTTGTTTAGCCACCACTCTTTTGCTGTCTTCAGTCCCCCTAGGCTCATCTTTACCCTGGATCTACTCCAGTCTCGTTCTCCTAGGCCCAACACTTCCTCAAAATCTTCCGTTTACCTTACATCCCTTTCCCTTAAAACTATTCCTTCAAATTACCTTAAATTTTTAAGTGGTTTTGCCCAGCCAGAAACGTAGGAACCTAGACACTTACTCTCGACGCTTATTAGTCCGAGGAAGGGTCAATATTGTGATGGTTTTTATTAAACTGTAGAATTTTGACGCTACGGTTGTTAAGGTCATAACTGCGGGGCATCAAGTGGGCCGCTGACACTAGCGGCCCCGACCACCACCATCACCTGGCCTTTATTTTACGAAATATTTCTAGTTTCTTCCAAACGAAAAAATTTGGAATAAATGGTCCTACAAGCACAAGGAAATCACAACTTCAACCTCATCCATAAATTATCCACACAAGCAACCGTAACCACTTTATTATCACAACCACAACCACAACCCATGATCACTACCATAACCCATGATCACAGCTAAGGTCCATTCCAGACTCACAAGACAGCCCTGAAGAATGAGAGAGTGTGGAAGACAATATAATGAGAGTGTGTGGAAGACAATACAATGAGAGAAAGAGAGAGATTAAAATGCATCGAAAGTTTTATTGAAATAATATTGTGAGACTAATATTGTAAGGTTTGAATATCAATAACAGAAAAATATTCGTCTGATATATTTTTAAACAAAATTCCTGTCAAGAATGTCATAGTAATTAAAGAGTTGAAATTTGACTTCTTGTGTGTAGGCGTCGTTGGGAGAGTTAATGATAACCTTTAGCAAGCGCAGTACTATAGGCACTCTGCTGTCGATAGCGTGAAGTGAAGGAAGGTTTTAGTCACCCTACACTCACCCTACATACACCCCGCTACACTGGTGGTCAGTGTCCAGGGTGCCAGGGTACACTGACACACAGTGTCCAGGGTGCCAGGGTACACTGACACACAGTGTCCAGGGTGCCAGGGTACACTGACACACAGTGTCCAGGGTGCCAGGGTCAGTACCCCGCTACACTGACACACAGTGTCCAGGGTGCCAGGGGTCACTACAGGTCAACACAACTTACCTCCAAGTTATGTATAAATAACTACAAATTAACTACAAGTAAATATACATTTACTAGATGGGGTAACCGGCTGTGCCCGGGTCTCTCAACAGTCCCCCTCTACATCCTCTCTCCCTACTGTTTCTCCTCCCCTTTCTCATCTCTACTTTTCTCTCCCCAGCTCCTTCTGTCTCTACACTATCCCCCCCTCCCTCTCTCTCTCTCTCTCTCTCTCTCTCTCTCTCTCTCTCTCTCTCTCTCTCTCTCTCTCTCATTTTTTAATATTTCGGACAGCTGAAAACTTGATAAAAAATAAACTCTGTGAAAATCGCTTCTCCGTTTTCAGACTTTATGTAAATCAAACAGGGTGTTTGATATACTTGCCGATAATTCATAAAGGGCGGCACTTGGGGCCGACCCTGACTGGCCTATGATAGTCCCATACCCCCAAGTGTGTTGTTATCATCATAGTGGGGCGAGGTTAGCCTCAAGCGTCTGGACTCCGTCCTCGGACAGACAGACAAACATTCTCATGTATAGAGATTAACTGGTGTCCTGAGGTCCAGTGAGGACGTTTGACCTGGTCCTATATAAGATCATAAGATCATAAGAACACAGGCAACTGCAGAAGACCTATTGGCCCATACGAGGCAGCTCCTATCTATAACCACCCAATCCCACTCATATACATGTCCAACCCGCGCTTGAAACAATCGAGGGACCCCACCTCCACCACGTTACGCGGTAATTGGTTCCACAAATCGACAACCCTGTTACCAAACCAGTATTTACCCAAGTCTTTCTTAAATCTAAATTTATCCAATTTATCCAGTGTATAACGTGTGGACCACAGGTCCTGGTGCTGTGTGGTAGTGGTCATGGGCCTGGCGGGGAGGGGGGGGGACTGGGGAGTGTTCTCTGCACCTCGTTATCAGTAATCACGGAGAGATTTAAAGATCGCCGCCTCAGTACGCGCGACAATTCACTTTTTCCTTTCCAAGCTTAAAGTAATATTGTCTGAGTGAAGTGTCAGGAGTAGCCGCCGCTGCAACACTACTAACCCCACTACACCGACCCGCTCCTCACCTAATACGTCGCATGTTTTATCAAATCGACCAATCCGCTAAAAGTACCATTGGCGTTTTATACTCATGGGCCTTGATAAGTTAGGTGGGTTGCACGGGTGCGCACGTTATGGTCATGCTTCCAGCTAAGGTTCTAGATCACTTGTATTCTTTACACAGAGTGTGGCTGTCACCGCCGCTCTTGTCCCTCACTGGCCGGTGACAAGAGCGGCGGTGACTCCGGTGTCGTACGGTGCCGCCACGAAAATGTTAAAATTCCACACACGCGGTTGACAACAGTAACTAGATATTTATACCCTTGGCCAGGAGGGGCGCGCTGTGCTCCGCGCTCGGACGCACGCACCGTGTGGCTACGGCTCTCCGGAAGAGACCAAGAATATTGACCAGAGTATGAGGGGTTGTGGGGTGAGAGACACACACCCAGATACGCACATAGATAGTTAAGCTCAAAAACATAGATAGTTAAGCTCAAAAACATAGATAGTTAAAACATAGATAGTTCGACTTGAGAATGGTCCAGGACGGACCGAAACGTCGTCGTCCCTTCAACTTCTAGTGTGTGGTCTGGTCAACATAGATAGTTAAGCTCAAAAACATAGATAGTTAAGCTCAAAAACATAGATAGTTAAGCTCAAAAACATAGATAGTTAAGCTCAAAAACATAGATAGTTAAGCTCAAAAACATAGTTAGGCTCAAAAAAGGCAGACAACTAGACACCAGTGACTGACCACCAGATACACAGACTGATTGACAGTCACACACACTCACAAAATAGTAACAGGAATCAACCAAACAAGTTAAGTGAAAAGGTGGTGGAGGCCAAAACCGTCAATAGTATCAAAGCGTTATATGACGAAGAGTACTGGGAAGACGGAACACCACGAGCGTAGCTCTCATCCTGTAACTACACTTAGGTAATTACACACACACACACACACACACACACACACACACACACACACACACACACACACACACACACACACACAGGTATGTGTCCTAAACATGGTATAATGGAGTGTCCTAAATAAAGTGTGTGTCCCAAACATGAAAAAGAACGAGAGAAACAACTGAGAGTGAGAAGGAACTGATAGTGAAAACACTGAGAAAGTGAGAATAAACTGAGAGAGTAAGAAGGAAGAGAGAAATAAGGTAGTGGACAATAAGAGTAAAGACGACTAACACCTATATTCCCACAGTCTCTTACTTCAGTGTATATTTACACATGAAATAGTGAAGAGAGAGAGAGAGAGAGAGAGAGAGAGAGAGAGAGCACCTGACTCACATTTGGAACACGCAAGTCTAATGATGATACAAGAGAATCCTTGTAACAGTCTTTCTGTCTCTCCCTCCCAGCCACCCTCCCCCCCCCCCCCCTCTCTCTCTCTCTCTCTCTCTCTCTCTCTCTCTCTCTCTCTCTCTCTCTCTCTCTCTCTCTCTCTCTCTCTCTCTCTCGCTCTCTCTCGCTCTCTCTCGCTCTCTCTCTCTCTCTCCTCTCTCTCTCTCTCTCTCTCTCTCTCTCTCTCTCTCTCTCTCTCTCTCTCTCTCTCTCTCTCTCTCTCTCTCTCTCTCTCTCTCTCTCAAATGTTGGAAGTAAAATAAACTATCTAATAAGAGGGTGAGCTGCATTAATCTAATTATAACAATATGATGCTGATGATGGTAATTATAATGTGATAATGATCTTAGGTTTTAGCATAGCGGCAAGTGTCTAATATTTTCCGAGTGATGCAAATTCTAAAGTGTGATAAATTAGGCTGTCTTAATGTACCTCCTCGCCAAGTTATTATTATGTCTAAGTTTGTTAATAAAGCTTGGAGCTTGGTTTTTAAGTTTTTAAAAGAATGTTCAAGCTAAGTAAGGCGCGTCCAAGTTTATGGCGGCAACTGCTTATATGTTTGTTCTCGTTTCATACAAGACAGCGACAATTGGCCCATACAAGACAGCTCCTATTTATATCCACACAAACTCATTTATATACATGTCTAACTTACGCTTGAAACACTCCAGCGACCCGACATCTATTATGTTACCTGGTCATTTGTTCCAAAATAATAGTTCAACAACCCCTGAAGAACAAGTTCAAGAAGAAGACTTCTGTGGATCTCGAGTCAAAAATAATTATTATAAAACTAAGTTGAACCATTTCCGGCCTTTCAGCAGATCCGAGCTAAAGATTGCAATCTTTCCACATCGGACAGTAAAATCTTTCCCCCTCTCAGCTCTGCCAGCAAAATGGTAGTATGACGCCGACCAATCTGTGTGAGAGCTCACCCCAGACCTGTCATCTCAGGAGAGCTGCGTTGAGGACCTCCATGAGCTGCTCTCTCTGACGCGTCAGTGTTTGCCTTCTGCCATTTATGGCAGAGGCCATGATTGGTGAGATTACTTCTACTGCTTCTGCTGATACTGCTTCTGCCGCTGTTACTGCAGCTGCTGCTGTTACTACTACTACTACTGCTACTACAACAACTACTATTCCAACCAGTGATGTCAACACACAAGCAGTTCATCTCGAAACCTGGAGGCTCAGAAGGGCAGGAGGTTCCAGCCTGGTTCCACGATTTGATAATCGTTGAAGAAGTGGTATTTCATAAACAAAACCATACGAACCTCGAGTCAGCCATCCTAACCTGTGTAACAGGCACCCGGAGGTGACACGACCAGACACGGAGCCGACGGCACGTGTCAGCTGGACCAAACGAGGACAACGTGGCGGGTGAGGTCGTGGCGGCTGAGCCGTGACTTGTCACGCTGAAGGACGCCGAGTCTGACAGGATAAAAACATGAAAGGGGACTAATAACGGGGGACGAAAAGCGTGTGAGAGGGAATGGTAACTGTTAATTGTGAAATATAAACTTGCGAAAGGAAACGGTAACTACTAACGGAGAAGTTAAGAAGGAAGAGAGTTGGGCGTTGATGATAAGACCATAAGGGTCATACCAGGGTGTGTCCCCCACAGTGGGGTCATACCAGGGTGTGTCCCCCACAGTGGGGTCATACCAGGGTGTGTCCCCCACAGTGGGGTCATACCAGGGTGTGTCCCCCACAGTGGGGTCATACCAGGGTGTGTCCCCCACAGTGGGGTCATACCAGGGTGTGTCCCCCACAGTGGGGTCATACCAGGGTGTGTCCCCCACAGTGGGGTCATACCAGGGTGTGTCCCCCACAGTGGGGTCATACCAGGGTGTGTCCCCCACAGTGGGGTCATACCAGGGTGTGTCCCCCACAGTGGGGTCATACCAGGGTGTGTCCCCCACAGTGGGGTCATACCAGGGTGTGTCCCCCACAGTGGGGTCATACCAGGGTGTGTCCCCCACAGTGGGGTCATACCAGGGTGTGTCCCCCACAGTGGGGTCATACCAGGGTGTGTCCCCCACAGTGGGGTCATACCAGGGTGTGTCCCCCACAGTGGGGTCATACCAGGGTGTGTCCCCCACAGTGGGGTCATACCAGGGTGTGTCCCCCACAGTGGGGTCATACCAGGGTGTGTCCCCCACAGTGGGGTCATACCAGGGTGTGTCCCCCACAGTGGGGTCATACCAGGGTGTGTCCCCCACAGTGGGGTCATACCAGGGTGTGTCCCCCACAGTGGGGTCATACCAGGGTGTGTCCCCCACAGTGGGGTCATACCAGGGTGTGTCCCCCACAGTGGGGTCATACCAGGGTGTGTCCCCCACAGTGGGGTCATACCAGGGTGTGTCCCCCACAGTGGGGTCATACCAGGGTGTGTCCCCCACAGTGGGGTCATACCAGGGTGTGTCCCCCACAGTGGGGTCATACCAGGGTGTGTCCCCCACAGTGGGGTCATACCAGGGTGTGTCCCCCACAGTGGGGTCATACCAGGGTGTGTCCCCCACAGTGGGGTCATACCAGGGTGTGTCCCCCACAGTGGGGTCATACCAGGGTGTGTCCCCCACAGTGGGGTCATACCAGGGTGTGCCCCCCACAGTGGGGTCATACCAGGGTGTGTCCCCCACAGTGGGGTCATACCAGGGTGTGTCCCCCACAGTGGGGTCATACCAGGGTGTGTCCCCCACAGTGGGGTCATACCAGGGTGTGTCCCCCACAGTGGGGTCATACCAGGGTGTGTCCCCCACAGTGGGGTCATACCAGGGTGTGTCCCCCACAGTGGGGTCATACCAGGGTGTGTCCCCCACAGTGGGGTCATACCACAACCATTACCCACATGGTGGAGATGTTTCTATACGCTCCACAAGATCCCGTTCAACGAAGACCTTCACGTGCCATAGAACAGCGTCGCTATATACCATAAATATTGTCAATAACGGCAAGTATACTGAGGTACGAGGTTTAAGTCAGCGTCTGTCGCATGCAGAAAATTAACTTTCTCAAGCGGAATGTTATTGGTAACGTATTTTTCCAACTATCGTACGGATATCAGAAACTGCTGTACCTGTAGCGTAAACTTTAATACCCATAAAGGAACCAGTAGTGTATGTGACGATAATTGTTGCCCATATAGCACAACTTACGTGTATCGTAACGTTCAGGCCATTAAACACACACACACACACACACACACACACACACACACACACACACACACACACACACACACACACACACACACACACACACACACACACACACACCTTCCCTCTACACACCGAGGGCTGAACCCGCCTCACAATGTTTACAATAAGGTACAGTTGCTGATTGGTCAGCAAGCGTCACCGCCTAAATAGACGATGACAGCCACTAATCCCAACAGCACTCGCTCTTACCATATCGAAGTATCCGAAAGTTTTTGACTCGTCCAATAAGTGGGTTGCAATTTTTCAACCCACTTAACCTAAAAATGCATTTTAAGGAGTAAAAAATTGAGAAACGAGCTACACAACAACTGAAATTTGAGATGTTGGTACTGTGGAAGTGAAGTATGTATAGCCGGGTACATACAGCTAGGTTAGTGCACATACGCAAATCTCACACATAAGACCCTGACACTCCAATCTGCAAGAGCATCTAGGTGAGAACACACACACACACGCGCGTGCACACAAACACTTCAATAATACCTCATCCCCTCTCTCCCTACCACCGCTGTACCCCATGTTCAACGCCTCTCCAACCTTCACACACACATTCGTACATAATGTTCACCTCGCAGCACACACGTCAAGGCACCCGTCTCCTGCTCTCAGACCAGCGCATTACCCTCGCCAAAAACCCTCATTAATATTCTGAAACTATTGTAGACGTCATCAACCTGCTAATGCAGCGAGCATCAATCTCGTCACACAAGTAGTCACTCGCCCAGGCCAACACTCCGCCTGGCTCAATCCACAGCTTTGTAAGTGATGTTCACGATATATCTTAATTAATTAATCACTTTGTCTTATAACATTCAGCGGGTGTCAAGAGCTGGGTGTGGATGTTGGGTGAGGGTGGGCTGGATGTGGATGTTGGGTGAGGGTGGGCTGGATGTGGATGTTGGGTGAGGGTGGGCTGGGTGTGGATGTTGGGTGAGGGTGGGCTGGGTGTGGATGTTGGGTGAGGGTGAGCTGGGTGTGGATGTTGGGTGAGGGTGGGCTGGGTGTGGATGTTGGGTGAGGGTGAGCTGGGTGTGGATGTTGGGTGAGGGTGGGCTGGGTGTGTATGTTGGGTGAGGGTGAGCTGGGTGTGGATGTTGGGTGAGGGTGGGCTGGGTGTGTATGTTGGGTGAGGGTGGGCTGGGTGTCGATGTTGGGTGAGGGTGAGCTGGGTGTGGATGTTGGGTGAGGGTGGGCTGGGTGTGTATGTTGGGTGAGGGTGGGCTGGGTGTGGATGTGTACTCACCTAATTGTGGTTGAAGGGGTTGAGCTTTGGCTCTTTGGTCCCGCCTCTCATGTACTCACCTAGTTGTACTCACCTAGTTGTGCTTGTCGGGGTTGAGCTCTGGCTCTTTGGTCCCGCCTCTCAACTGTCAATCAACAGGTGTACAGGTTCCTGAGCCTACTGGGCTCTATCATATCAACACTTGAAACTGTGTATGGAGTCAGCCTCCACCACATCACTTCCTAATGTGTCAATCAACTGGTGTGGGTGATGACGGGTGTGGGTGATGACGGGTGTGGGTGCTGACGGGTGTGGGTGCTGGTGTAGGGAAGGTAGCAGTGTTGATCAGGGTGTTGGGAGGAGGAGGAGGAGGAGGCTACACCGGCAGGTGGTCCTCACACGCTGCCAAGTCTTACTACTTTCACTGTGCAAATAAAAGATTTTATTTCTTCCAGTATTTCACAGCGGGGTACAATATGTTGTGGTCGGGGCTTTGGACGCTTGGCGTGGTTGTGGTTGTGGTTGTGGCGTGGTTGTTGTAGCGTTGTTGTGGTGTGGTTGTGGTTGTGGTTGTGGCGTGGTTGGTCTGGTTGGTGTGCCCACCACCATATAAACAGATGAATGTGTACGACACACGACTTAGTCTCTTACTCAATGCTTTCTGCCTTTACCTACACGTCAACATTATAAGCGGTTGTCATAATGCTCTAGGCAGGGACCTGTGAGTCGACTGCTCACCCGGTTGATGGCTCTCAACACTGGTGCAGTGGGATCATCCCAAATTGCTTTTCTATTTCTTTTATAATATATACTGTTCTCCCAACTCCAGCCTCACTCGTAATTCAGACATCTTCAACTACCAAACACTTCAGTAAGAGTATGCGCTTTCCTCTTCCTCTCTTGCGAACATATTAAGATTTGTAGCTTTAACGTTTAATATAAACATGAAGTAATTATTAGGTCAGTGTGGCTACGTATCACACGGGTGAGATACGATAAGGACGGAGGGATTGAACACAAAGTAATTAATTCCGAGCTGGAAGGCAAGAGATTTTCAGAGGAAAATGGCTTATGAAGATTGAAATTCTCTGCTGACTACTACACGAAGATGCTGTACAGTGTTGCTACTTTGTGTTCACCAGCTGCAGTATACCGAGCCTGTTGTGTTCACCTAGTTGTGTTCACCTAGTTGTGTTCACCTAGTTGTGTTCACCTAGTTGTGTTCACCTAGTTGTGTTCACCTAGTTGTGTTTGCGGGGGTTGAACTTTGCTCTTTCGGCCTGCGTCTCAACTGTCAATTAACTGTTTACTAACTACTATTTTTTTCACACCACACACATCCCAGGAAGCAGCCCGTGACAGCTGACTAACTCCCAGGTACTATTTACTGCTAGGTAACAGAGGCATTCAGGGTGAAACAAACTTTGCCCATTTGTTTCTACCTGGTACGGGAATCGAGCCCGCGCCACAGAATTACGAGTCCTGCGCGCTATCCACCAGGCTACCAGGTCCCGTGTCTACACACTACACTGTGTGTGTGTGTGTGTGTTATCTATTGGGCAGAGTTGCATAACAAGCCGAATTTTTCTGACATTAAAATTAAAAAAAAAAGTCTATGGACTGATGAAGTTTTTTCGTTGCATTAAATATGATTAAGATTTTTTAATTGAGTTAGAATTTACATAAAAATTCTACCAAACCTAACATGACTAAGTCAGTAATTCATGTTCATTATATATATATATATATATATATATATATATATATATATATATATATATATATATATATATATATATATATATATATATATATATATATATAATGAACATGAATTACTGACTTAGTCATGTTAGGTTTGGTAGAATTTTTATGTAAATTCTAACTCAATTAAAAAATCTTAATCATATTTAATGCAACGAAAAAACTTCATCAGTCCATAGACTTTTTTTAAAGTCAATATAATTGGTGTATAATATATAATTGGTGTATACTGGCAGCAGGTTTTCTTTTAAACATGTCTCATTGAATATGACCGAATATTCTGTATTTACTATCTTCTTATTTAGGGCTTCTATCCCTCTAACTATTTTTTTTAGCATCAGGGCTGCTCCACTGGCACTGGGGCAGGGTTCTCTGCCCCTTTTGTACACTCTTCACACCCTTCTCGTCCTTGTTCCCATCACCTTGGTCCAGCTTTTCGTCCTCCACCTTCACCCTTTTCTAAGAAAATTTATTAGTAAGAAGCCCAGAAACAACTGTATAGGTCTATCAGAGAATATATTATTACGAGCGGTAAAAAGTCTATGGAAATCACACCAAATACTTCACAATTGATGCCGTGAAAATTCAATGTAGGTCTGTATTGATGCTAATATTTCTTACACCATTTAAGTTAGGCGTGCCCCGACCAAGTTGTCTGCCCCGTACCTCAGACCTCCCTGTACCCCATCCCCTGTAAAGATGAGTGAGGCTAGACCCAAGCGTCTGGCCTCCACCCTTGGACAGACATTCTCTCTTATACATATGATTTGTGTTGGGTAAATTGTAAAGTCCTTTTAAGTTATGATTAACTATGATCATTTGCTTATACAACAGAATTGTATAAGAAAGTTCGTCATGATTCTAAATCAAGTCAGAGAAACTCCTATAGTGACACTTAGAAACAAATAGTATAATATTAAGTCTTCAAATGAATGTAAATTGCCACATAATGTGCAAAGTTTAAAACAGTCAGTCTTAATGAAGCTCAAAACTGTCTAAGTTTTTGTCAAGTCTAGCGAGAAATAAGGTTCTGGGATTTACTCGGGTTTTCGGCACACACACACACACACATACACACACACACACACACACACACACTCTATATATATATATATATATATATATATATATATATATATATATATATATATATATATATATATATATATATATATAATATTGTATATATGACGATTCCCCTCTTAATCGTCATATACATAATATGGCGATTAAGAGGAGAAATGCCTGCTGTGTCAGTGAATAGCTCTCGGGTCTTTGGTAGAATCAATTAACCAACAACTCAATTATATGAAAAAAAACTCCTGGCACATTTGCCCAGGAGCAAATGGTCTTAGATGCTCTGGGGACAGATGTGTGCCGGTGTTCCCGTGCCTGAACTTGATTGTTTGGACTGCTTCCCTGTGGTTATCTTGAGATGATTTCGGGGCTTTAGTGTCCTTGCGGCCCGGTCCTCGACCAGGCCTCCACCCCCAGGAAGCAGCCCGTGACAGCTGACTAACACCCAGGTATCTATTTTACTGCTAGGTAACATAGGGTGAAAGAAACTCTGCCCATTGTTTCTTGCCGGCGCCTGGGATCGAACCCAAGACCACAGGATCACAAGTCCAGCGTGCTGTCCGCTCGGCCGACCGTCTGTGTGGTGATTGGCTGCACCACATGCCTGATCAACACTTAGTAGTTTGGATAGTGTTATTTGAAGTTTTTCTTAGTTTCTTGGAGTGTTTCTTAGTTTCTTGGAGTTTTTCGTAGTTTCTTGGAGTGTTTCTTGAACATTTTAGTTTTCTAGATAGGTTTCACCCAGAGTGGATACACGTTTTTTCACCCTGGGTATATCGGGATGCGATCTTGGCGATGCGCCGGACGATAAGGGTTTAGTTCCGGGAGAAATCGAGGTTCTCTCTCTGCTGGGCTGTGACAAGGCTCCTCTTGTTGATATCAATTACTTTACTGTGTTGTGCATGACAACCTACGAAGCTTCCTCCGTGCAGACCATTCAGGTCATATTGGTAAACTTCCGCCTTCCGAGGCAGTCAATGACTTAGCGTGTCCTTAATGGCATATCACCTTTTGATTGCCGGTCTCGCATCATGCAGGTCGGCGTTCAATCCCCGACCGTCCAAGTGGTTGGGCACTAATCCTTTTCCCCATCCCATCCCAAATCCTTATCCTGATTCCTTCTAAGTGCTATATAGTCATAATAGCTTGGCACTTTCTCCTGATGGCATATTCCCTTCTCTTCCGCCTTGTTGCAAATACTCTTGAACTCGGAGTGATTTTGAAGTTTCTCTCAATACTACAACAATGTGGATTATAACAATCTACATTGTTGTAATACTGAGAAGTCCTCCATTCCGGGTCTCCCCTAACAATTCCTATTGCAATATTATCTGGGACATTAGAGAAGAATATTTAGACTCTTCTGCCGCAGTCAAAAGTGGACATGCCGTCAAGGCCGCCGCTAAGTCATTGACTGCCTCGTAACACGTCCATCTGGGACTTAAGAAAGCTTTATGGTCTTTATGTAATATAAGGAGAGTCGCCTTGGCAAGATGCGCGTGATGACCGGAGGAATCTGACGTGGCCAGAGGCCGGGAAGCTATAGTCTGTGTGGTGGGTCGTGGCTGTGTGGTCGTGGCTGTGTGGTCGTGGCTGTGTGGTGGGTCGTGGCTGTGTGGTCGGGGCTGTGTGGTGGGTCGTGGCTGTGTGGTGGGTCGTGGCTGTGTGGTCGTGGCTGTGTGGTGGGTCGTGGCTGTGTGGTGGGTCGTGGCTGTGTGGTCGTGGCTGTGTGGTGGGTCGTGGCTGTGTGGTCGTGGCTGTGTGGTGGGTCGTGGCTGTGTGGTCGTGGGTGAGATTAATGACCAGAGTCTAGTTTCGTGTAGGAGGAAAGACTTTGGTAATGGCTCAGTGATGATGTTATCTTAGGTGAGAAGTTTATAGGCTTATGGTGGTGAGGTGTGTGTTGGGGTAGTTCATACCTGTGTTTCCTCTCCGTAGTTACACTCTCTCTCTCTCTCTCTCTCTCTCTCTCTCTCTCTCTCTCTCTCTCTCTCTCTCTCTCTCTCTCTCTCTCTCTCTCTCTCTCTCTCTCTCTCTCTCTCTCCCCCTCCCTACTTTCATTTTCCTTTCTGTCTTTCAAACTACACACTTAGTCACAAAATACTTTGTCAGTCTCGCCAGTCCATCCCCATGAAATTGTAGTCATTTCCATCACCTCACGTGTTTGGCAACGGTCCGCAAACTTTATGACAATGATTCTCACACTTTATGGCAACGATTCTCACAATTTATGTCAGTGATTCTCACACTTTATGGCAACGATCCTCACACTTTATGGCAACGATTCTCACACTTTATGACAATGATTCTCACACTTTATGGCAACGATTCTCACACTTTATGGCAACGATTCTCACACTTTATGGCAACGATTCTCACACTTTATGGCAACGATTCTCACACTTTATGACAATGATTCTCACACTTTATGGCAACGATTCTCACACTTTATGACAATGATTCTCACACTTTATGGCAACGATTCTCACACTTTATGGCAACGATTCTCACAATTTATGTCAGTGATTCTCACACTTTATAGTCACGATCCTCACACTTCATGGCAACAATCCTCACAGTTATGAGGATTATGGGAAACACACAGTTACCCATAGTACTTCACGGCTCAGCACCCTCATCTTTCATCATGTCTTTAACCCAATGCATTCTTGCAAAAACTTTTCTCAACTCCATCCACCTGGCAAATTGTTGTTCATATCAAAGCACTTTATCCTGGCCCAGGGTGTGTTTAGTGTACTATGCTCACCTTACACCCCACAACACACTTTAACTCATACTACCTAAGTGTGTCGTGCATATTAATGGGTCATATTGTAGAATATTCCTCCAGCACATCCTCCGTATGGAGTTCTGACGTCAATGTCACCAGCTCGGTGTACGCCTTTAGGATATATCCCAGTTTAACGCACTCTTCCACGTATTGTACCATTATAACGCACTCTTCCACGTATTGCGCTAGTTTAGCACACTATTATTTCTTCTTGTTGTGTAATACACTCTTTCACATACGTTCTCCCGGACAACCATGTGGGATCATACACAACATTATACACGATCACGTATTACTATATTGCTATTCCTACGTTTGTTCAGTTAACGTACATTTACCGCCATGCATAATATATTTCTATAAAAGAATGTCTGTTATCCAACGTTGGAGGCCAGACCCTCGGGGGTATCCTCACTCAACTTTTCTAGATGACGCGTGCATGGTGTGGAACTGTCATAGGCTGCTCTGGGTCAGTCACAAGTGCTCACCTTTAAAAAGGATCAGCGTCTATCCATAATCCCAGTGACCCCTGCACAGTCTGAAATGGGGATTACGTTTCCCTAGACTTTTCAACAGTCTATCAGCTGATCATAATATACCAACTAACACTGTAACCACAATGTCTTTTAACAGTGTTGTTACAACACTCCATCAAATAACTATTGTAAAAACAATTGTAAACAAAATGTGATTACGTTGTGTGTTTGCTGGGCTTGTATGTTGTAAGGGGAAGCGTGGGGGGGGGGGGGGGGAGAGAAGGGCGGAGCGAGGGCGAATGTTGGGGGAAAATGGGAGTAGAAGAATGAGAAACGGAATGTTCGGATAGAGGAGTGAGAGGGGATGATAAGGGAGATAGGAAGAAGAGAGAGGGGGGAAGGTGGAGAGGGTGAGAGGGAAGGAGGAAGGAGGAGTGGAGAGAGGATATGGGAAAAGAGTGGAGAGATTGGGAGAGAAGGAGCAGCGAGACCCGGGTACCGCCGGGTACATCATTTAATAATATAAGTAGTAGTAGGCATCCACTAGTCATCATCCGTCAACAAGTCAGTTACAGGTAAGGTGGGTTCTTGAAGGCAAATTGTTCCAAGTCAGTTATGACTGATAACCCTTCATATCCTGCCATGTGTTCAGTGTCAAGGCTTTACACACTTTTACACTTTTATAAAACACAATAAAATGCACACAAATAAATACTGAAAACATTTTGGCCAGAGTTGAAAACTTTGAGAAGAAAAAGAGCAATGTGTGAAGATTAAATGGCGTTTGTTTTGTTGAGGGCCGAGCTGGTCCCAGTTGGTGGGGCATAGCGGGGAGGAGGAGGGTAAAGAATGAGGAACGGAGAGAGAGAGAGAGAGAGAGAGAGAGAGAGAGAGAGAGAGAGAGAGAGAGAGAGAGAGAGAGAGAGAGAGAGAGAGAAATAAACAAAGACAAACAGTGGGGAAGACATATACAGATAAGGACAGACACAGATATGCAAAGACAAAATGATATACAGACAGGAACAGACAGACGTACACTCCGACTTTTACTCTCGTCCCATGAGGATAAAAGTGAGAGTGCAGTGTCGTGGGATTAATCCTGACGGTTGGAAGCGTCTGCACAAAACACCAAGACTCTCCTTAAATGTTTAAGAAAAATATCTGAGTTAGAACTGTTAAATATATCCCGGAGCGCCCGGTATTCACTACACTAAGTCCGCAGGAGTTAGTTAGTCTTCTCTCTATCTGCCAGTCCATGAAAATACAACTGTTTTGCCTAAGCAGAAACTTACGAACCCAAGCAATCCACCTAACCTAGCGAGGCCCATGCGCAGAAAACGACAGTATTAGGGTGCTTTCTTTTTTATTAATGTGTTGTGCTATTAATGGATTGATAAAGTTGGTTAAAAAAGCGACGTATTAGGTGAGAAGATATGTTGTGAGAGCGTGCGTCACTGAAGCTTTCGGTCGTTTATGCAAGGCAGAGACAGCCGGAGTGGAAAAGCACTGACATAGTTTAGGAATTACCTGACAGGTGCCAGAAAGTCAAAGTGAGGGGCGAGAAGTCGGACAGGCGTAGGATATGAAGCGGAGTACCTTAAGGATCGGTGCTGGGACCAGTACTATATCTCATTTCTGGAAATGACCTATCTACAAGAGTTGAATCTTGTAAATCGAGTTTTGCGAACGATGAAAAGTTAACGATAAAAATTGAAACAAATGAGGATTGCAAAATGACTTAAACAAACTGCAGTGTTGGTCCGAAAAATGGCCAATATTGGATTTCAAAATTGAATGGCTATTGGATTTCAAAACTAGCAAGTGTAAGATGATTAAAATGGAAAAAGACGACTAGAGACCAAAACGACAAGACACATTGAAAGGGAATTACCCCCTCTGTAACGACTGCAGAGAGGACATAATATCAAACATAACTCTGGAGGCACATATAAATAGGTAACATCAGCAGCATACTCTTCACTAGCAAAAGTCAGAACATCGTTCAGGAACCTAAATTACGAGCCATTTAGATTGCTGTACACCGCCTACGTGAGATCAGGTTTAGAGTATGTCGCCCCATCTAAAATAATCATATAAGGTAACTCGAAAATGTTCAGAAGTTTGTGACGAAGTTCGTCCCAGAATTGCGAGAGATGGTGTATGAAGAGAGACTGAAGGAACTAAACCTAACGATGCTTGAAAAGAGCAAAGTGTGGGTATATATGGGTGGAGTGTGGCTAGGGGTAGTGAGCAAGAGAGCTCTGGCTGGGATGGCAGATTCCGCCTCCTCTCCTTCACTCTCTCTTCCTCGACGATACTTTTCTTCTTCTCAATACGTTTTTAGTTTTCGGGATTTATTTTATTTGTATTTTTGGTATTCATTTTTGCATTTAGTTTTCACATGCACGCACACAAGCACGCACATGTGGGAAGAGAGAACATCGCAGCAGAGGTAAAGAAAAAGGCGCAGGGAGTGAGAAAGAAACAGAGGAACCACAGTCCCCAGCTCAACAATCCCAGAAGGAAGTTGGGAACCGTCCATTAGCACGTCAGCAACCCCCAAAGAGAAGTGTAGCAAAAGCCTAGACCACCCATCTCTCCAACCTTCCCCACCCCCTAAACATCACCCCCTACACCCTCCCCATAGAGACTCGCCACACCAAGCTCTCAGTGACCTACATTCCATGGGGGGGATGGGGGGGTATAGTGCATCTGAACCTTTTCCAGTCTTGAACCTTTTCCTTTTCCAGGAGGTAAACACGTAGTTGTGGTAGTGGCACCAGGAGAGGAATACACGCTCTCTCTCTCTCCTCTCTCTCTCTTCTTCTCTCTCTCTCCTCTCTCTCTCTTCTTCTCTCTCTCTCTTTCTCCTTCTCTCTCTTTCTCCTTCTCTCTCTTTCTCCTTCTCTCTCTTTCTCCTTCTCTCTCTTTCTCCTTCTATCTCTTTCTCCTTCTATCTCTTTCTCCTTCTATCTCTTTCTCCTTCTATCTCTTCTCTCTCTCTCTCTCTCTCTCTCTCTCTCTCTCTCTCTCTCTCTCTCTCTCTCTCTCTCTCTCTCTCTCTGTCTCTCTGTCTCTCTCTCTCTCTCTCTCTCTCTCTCTCTCTCTCTCTGTCTCTCTCTCTGTCTCTCTCTCTCTCTCTCTGTCTCTCTCTCTCTCTCTCTCTCTCTCTCTCTCTCTCTCTCTCTCTCTCTCTCTCTCTCTCTCTCTCTCTCTCTCTCTCTCTCTCTCTCTCTCTCTCTCTCTCTGTCTCTCTCTCTCTCTCTCTCTCTGTCTCTCTCTCTCTCTGTCTCTCTCTCTGTCTCTCTCTCTGTCTCTCTCTCTGTCTCTCTCTCTCTCTCTCTCTCTCTGTCTCTCTCTCTCTCTCTCTCTCTCTCTCTCTCTCTCTCTCTCTCTGTCTCTCTCTCTCTCTCTCTCTCTCTCTCTCTCTCTCTCTCTCTCTGTCTCTCTCTCTCTCTGTCTCTCTCTCTCTCTCTCTCTCTCTCTCTCTCTCTCTCTCTCTCTCTCTCTCTCTCTCTCTCTCTCTCTCTCTCTCTCTCTCTGTCTCTCTCTCTGTCTCTCTCTCTCTCTCTCTCTCTCTCTCTCTCTCTCTCTCTCTCTCTCTCTCTCTCTCTCTCTCTCTCTCTCTCTCTCTCTCTCTCTCTCTCTGTCTCTCTCTCTGTCTCTCTGTCTCTCTCTCTCTCTCTCTCTCTCTCTCTCTGTCTCTCTCTCTCTCTCTCTCTCTCTCTCTCTCTCTCTCTCTCTCTCTCTCTCTCTCTCTCTCTCTCTGTCTCTCTCTCTCTCTCTCTCTCTCTCTCTCTCTCTCTCTCTCTCTCTCTCTCTCTCTCTCTGTCTCTCTCTCTCTCTCTCTCTCTCTCTCTCTCTCTCTCTCTCTCTCTCTCTCTGTCTCTCTCTCTCTCTCTCTCTCTCTCTCTCTCTCTCTCTCTCTCTCTCTCTCTCTCTCTCTCTCTCTCTCTCTCTCTCTCCTACTGTCTGTCACATGCTCTCCCTGTGGCCATCAGCTCACCATAGACAAGAAGTCCCCGACAAGAACTAACCCGCGGCCATACCCGAGCTCCTAAGTGCTTGTTCAACATTACTCCCGTTGGAAACAGAAAGAGTTAAGAAAAATTAAATCGATAATTTTGGTTAGTTTTTCTTTGTGGCGGAACAAAGGCGGATAATAACTTTGTACTGTGGAGTAATGAATAGATTTATCACTTGTTGAAGAACACCAGGTGCTGAAGGTGGTGTTGAGAGCACCAGGTGCTGAAGGTGGTGTTGAGAACACCAGGTGCTGAAGGTGGTGTTGAGAACACCAGGTGCTGAAGGTGGTGTTGAGAACACCAGGTGCTGAAGGTGGTGTTGAGAACACCAGGTGCTGAAGGTGGTGTTGAGAACACCAGGTGCTGAAGGTGGTGTTGAGAACACCAGGTGCTGAAGGTGGTGTTGAAGAACACCTGGTACTGATAGCGATGCAGACAATCGAATGTTAAATAGGTGTTGTGGGTGGCGTCCTGGGCCTTGAAGTCAGTAGCTAACAATAAGGGTCCTCGATGAGCCTAACAGGCTACTTATTCTTGACAATGAAAAGTCGAGAACAAATCTCCCAGATGCACAAGGCATCTGGGAGTTCATGAAGGGAGGAGTGAAGGAAGGACGGACATTGCTTCAGATCAGTGAGGGGAAAGGTGAGGTTTGTGAGGGATTACTTATCACAATATATATTTACAAAGTTGACCAGACCACACACTAGAAGGTGAAGGGACGACGGCGTTTCGGTCCGTCCTGGATCATTCTCAAGTCAAGTTGACTTGAGAATGACTTGATTCTCAAGTCATTCTTAACTTCAGAATGATCCAGGACGGACCGAAACGTCGTCGTCCCTTCACCTTCTAGTGTGTGGTCTGGTCAACATACTTTTGCCACGTTATTGTGACTCATCGCCTGCATATTTACAAAGTAATTTATATAACAATGTGGAGCAGCAATCTTGAAATTTCCTTCGTTGTGTTCAGTGCTGAAGTCTTTGATGGCTTCAGACTACACTCTTCCTTAATGTTATTTGCATCATTAAAAAAATATTAAGTGAGCATCTGTGAAGTTTGTGAGGTATTGAAATTGAAATACTGTACGTTTATTGAGGTAAAATACACACAAAAGGATGAGGTAGCTCAAGCTCTTCTCACACCGTTCAGTACAACGTGTTCATACATATCTGTGAGGTGTTGCTCCTGGGTCCTGTATGTAACACAGTGTTTAATATCCCACTTGTTATGTCCCTAACTCACCTGAAATCCTCGGTCACACATCTCACCCCCCCCCCTCCCCTTGCACTGTCTCCCTAGCTGGTGCAGACTGACAAACAGCGCTGCATTATATACACGGCAGTCATGCGTATGTTCGTATCTACATTTGATAATGTTTAACTCTGTATACATTGTGACAATTATTACAGGGTATAACATAAACCCCGACTGTGGTGACTTGGATGCCGGTAACTCTGCTTCTGGCGAGGGAATTGACATGTGGATGTCTTGTACAGTCTCTGTGTTGATTTCATTATTGTAGTGGCTGAGATTTTGGAGTGTCTGTATGTCTGGAGGATGTGCCTTTACTCTGCTCCCGTTTTGCTAGTATTGCTATTGACTGTCATCTTTGTTCACCTTTCCTAGTGAAGTATATTATTTCATTAACCTGGATCATCGGATATTCGAGCTCAGGCCTCAAATGTGGGCTACTGTTGTGCTACCAACCATGCCAAGGATGCACACAGTAAGGACGTCACACTTGGCTACTAGTTAGGTACTTCTGAGATTCGTCCTTGTTGTTGAGTACCAATGGCCAGGTTGTTTATACAACGTTCTCATAACTTTTGAGGCCCGAGTTCACATCTTCGATGATCCAGATGAATGACATAATATTCTTCACTAGGGAAGGTAAACAAAGATGAGAAGCAATAGCAACCCTTAACAACACAGAGCCAGAGTGCCGGCACTTTCTCGGGACAATACAGGTGAAGAAAGCGTTATCACATATGCTATTATGAGTTGCATCTTACATAATGAGTGTTTAAGGTTTATGAAGGAACTGTGGTGGCAAGCGACTTCATGGGACCGTTGGCTGCAACACATAACACTCCTGAGAAAGTATTCAGAGCGATAGCTCATTTTTGTTTCTCTTTTCGCCCAACAATCGTACAAGGAAGACAGATTGAAGTGTCTCCGTCTGCACTCGCTAGATATGCGGGCCGTGGGGATGGAGGGTGGGGAGAGTCGTGGTTCTCCAGTGGGTCTGGGACTTAAAGAAGCAGGGTATTAACCAAGTTCCTGTAACTGTGGGAACATGTCAGAACTCGCAACAATGGGTACAAGGTAGAGGGAGTTCGTTTGAGGAGATATATAGGGAAGTACTGGTTTAGAAATGTGCTGCCGGTTAACCACTATTGAGACAAACAGTTTAACAGGTTTCAAGAATAGATTAGATAGTTGATAGGGGGGTGGGTGCCCACCTAGTATATGCCATGAGGTCAACTGCTGTGTCCTGCATTCTTATGTTATATAAAGCTCATAAAGCAGCCTATAAGCACCGCCGGGAATAAAGCCATGGTAGAAGCTGTGCACGAAACATACACTACTGAAGCACAACTGACAGTATATTCCCAATCGTGGTGCAACTTAGCATTTTATTCTTCAAAATTAGTAAATGCTGAACTAACAGGTCATTCTATTTCTTCAACAGACCCTGCTGCCTGATCTGGTTGTAGCCAACCCTCGCCTCTCTGACCTATGGGAAGCCGCCACGTCATTCATCTCCGCCCTCGAATGGTGCCAGCCAATCCTCATCCACGATGACTCCCCACAGGCCCTACAACTGGCCCACATTGCCTCCAGAGACGACACCTACGAGACGATGGGTCTCTCCCTCTCCGCCAACCTGCCCCGACACCACTTCCAGAACCGCCTGGGAGGTATCCTTCACACTGTCCGCAGGCTCATCTTCGTTTCCGGCACCGTCAACTTCGTGAAGGTGGTGTTCAGCCACGGCGAGGACTTGGACATGTTCAACGGGGAGTACATCTGGATCCTGCTGGACGTGCCCCTACCCGGCAACTTGTCCGAGTCCCTGCGTCCTGGCCTCCTCAGTCTTCGCCCAGACTTTCTGAGAACCCCCAAAAAGCAGCTGCTTATAAACTTTGTTAAATCGTCAATATCTGTGATATCGGAGTTTTTCAAAGAAACCACCGTGGCCTCGTCAGCGTTGCTGGCGACGTCAGCGCCTGTACAGTGTCAAGTGCCTTACAGAAATCTGTCCACGAGTCAATCTGAATTACACAGGTGAGTCTATTTATCTTCCCAAACTGCAACAATGAAATTCACATTATCTGTTCGAAAACAGAAAATGGAGGGTTTGTTATATATTTTTTTTCACATAAAATCCATTTGATAGATCACACAACGTAACCACAACGGGATCTTTTACAATGGTTATGTAGTCACAACGTTGTAACAACGTTGACAACGTTGGGGTTAGGGTGTGTTGCGACACAAGTAAAAAGTTTATGAACTTGAACTTACAACTGTGTAAATTCAGATTTATACGTAGTTTATGTCTGCATATTTAATTATTCAAATTCTCTAACTCTACTTTTTTATAATACATGTAAAGTTGTAAACACTAGTTTACACTCCATGGCTATCGTATTATAACACAGTGATATGTATTTAATGGTCAGGAAAAGCTATTGTAGCATACATGGCTGTAAGATCATGTATGCTACAATCAATTCAATCATGGGCGCCTGACAGCTGAGTGGACAGCGCTTCGGATTCGTTGTCCTGAGGTTCCGGGTCCGATCCCCGGTGGAGGCGGAGACAAATGGGCAAAATGTTTATTTCACCCTGATGCCCCTGCTACCTAGCAGTAAATAAGTACCTGGTTGTTAGACAACTGCTACGGGCTGCTTCCTGGGGGTGTGTAAGGACCGGGCCGCGGGGACGCTAAGCCCCGAAATCCCCTCAATATAAGATGACTGTAAGACCAGCCTGTACTCTTAATTTGCCACTCCGTAAAAATGCAACTGTTTTACCACACCTGAAAGGTATGAACCTAAGTAACGCACCTAACCTATCCAGGCCAAGGCATAGAAAACGTCAATATTTCAGTGCTTTAAGTTTTACTAATACGTCAAATTTTGAACGGATTGGCCGATTCCTTAAAGGCGAGGTATAATCTGAGACAACGGGTTGAGTACGCCATGAAACGTGGAGAAACACATAAATTCAGTCATACTTACATGTGTAGAAACTACAAACTTGCATACGTACATAAATGTATAGATACGTAAGTACATATAAACTTTCAGATAGAAAGGATTACATGCATACATATATACATAAAACATACATACCTACCTACATGCATATGTACATAAATTCTTTATAGATGCATAAATACATACATAAACATATACATACCTTCCTACATATATATATATATATATATATATATATATATATATATATATATATATATATATATATATATATATATATATATATACACATAAATTCTTACATTGATGCCTGAATACATGCAATAACACTTGCATATATACTGTGACGAGGGAAGACAAAGGGCAGAGCCTCGTCGAGCTCCACCGGTGACACAGTCACTGCTCCCTTACTGTCGACGCTTAACCTCTGTGTACACCAGTCCCAAAACACAGGGACCTCGCAGCACCTCTAGCAACTCACTAGGCTACCTTCTGTCCCCAGGGCGAGGGCGGTAGAGTGGCAGGTGTCTACCTCGGACACCTGGTTATCCAGCTATTGCTGTGATCATCGGGGTTCTCATCTGCAAGTGACTTCAATTCTCTACTCAGGTCCTCTTGAAATATGAGGCTACGTTCCTCGATTTCTTTAAAACTTTATGCCTGAACTCAAATGGTTAGCTGACCATTTGACAGTAGGGTGGGTACTAGTACCCCTACTGTCGGGATTTCACATATAAATGAGGTGGCATAACTGTAATGAAGGTACATATAAACACAGCGTTTAAAACTATAAAGAACATTTACTAACCAAAGAAATACATACAATAAATAATTATATGTCTTGGATAGCCTCAATCAAGTCTGCAATCTACGACCGCTCTCGACCTTCATTAATACCAACGTGTATATGACTATACTGTGTATGACTATACTATTGCCATGTATAGTCTCAATGTATCCTACCACATGAGTGTATACATATATAATAAATTCCTTCGAGTAAGTTCCCTTGGGAACGCCTATTCAACATGGGGGAAGGGGAGGGCAGATTACTTAGCTAGGAAATGATAATGTCTCCAGTGGCTTGTAGCTCCCATGGGTCGCCACCTCACTGAAGTTCCATCACCACATCCTTGGCGGCTCCCTGGCGTCACGCATATCCTCTTCCATCCCTGAGTAACCCAGACGTGGCGCCGATCCTCTTGACACACCAGGGGGACACGTCCTGCGGGGCGTCCAATGTAGGTGTCAACACTGTATCTCCCTTGACCCTTGTTGCTCCGCAGGGTGTACCTTTACCCGGCAACCTTATGTCGGGCCCCAGTGCACTGATTCACTGCCATGGAGGTAGATATCACAATGGCCGACTTCACTAGTTGGGCCCCCTCCCCGCTCAGCTCGTTGTCGCCGTGTGGGGGCTTAGTGGGCGGCTGCCGGAGTGTGATGCTCCTTGGGACAGTCCTCTGTCCTTTTCTAGCCTTGTGCTCCTGCTGCCGTCCTCTCCAATTTTGCTGGGCATCTTTTCCTTTTCCTTCTGTTTCGTTTTTCTCCCCCCTCTTCTCCTATCTGCTTGCCGTTTCCTGCCGACCTTTTGCTCGTTCTGGTTCTTCCATGGACTTCTTCTATTTTGACGCCCGGGTGCTTGAGGAGGCATACTCATGCACCCGTAGAACTGCAGTACCCGACGTCGAGAGCGAGGGGAACCTTTTATTGTCAATCCCCACTTCGTCACTGAACCCGATCTCGACGGACTGTCGGTTTCTTAAGGTGGCGTTTGTGGGGAGTATACTCACGACGCACCCCTAGGAGGCCCCGACAAGATCGGCGATAGCTTCTTGTTGGGTGTCCTGCCTCTAATTGTGGCTCCATGGTGGGTGTGGGGGCACATTCGTGAGTGAATTCTTCATTTCGTCAAGATGATAACCCCTGTTTCGGCTGCTTCTGGCTTACCTTCTCAGGCTCGTGGGGTGGGCGACCAAGCCCCCGAGTCGGTCCGTATTGGAAGACCGGGCTCTGTAGCCTCCGCTGCATTGGGCCCCGACCTTGCTCCTCCTTTGGCCTCTCTGACTCCTTCCCCTGGCTCCCCTCCCTCCTCTGTGGTTGGGTCGAGCCCCAAGCCCCCAGTGGTGACTACCTCGTCCCCTGGCGCGGCTCCTTCTCTAGTTGTAACTACTGCGCCTTTTAACCCCTCTCTCTCTGGGGGTTCTCACCGCCGTCCTCGTCACGGCCGCCCTCGCTCGATTCCTTCCAGTTCTGCTACCTATCAAGCCTTGTTTGGTCCCGCTTCGTGGGCCAAATATTTTGATCTCCTCCCTCTTGATTCTGCGCCTCCTGACGATTTCTCCCTTCATCGACATCTCATTGATTCCGTGGATGCCTCCATTACTTTCAACCCCACTCGTCTCGGTACACGTGTCGTTGCTGCTCCTTCTCAGGATGCTGCTTCCCGCTTGGCTGCCTTATCCTGCCTTGGCGAGACCCCCGTTCGGGTCTCGAAGAACGCTCAGTTGAATGCCAGTGTTGGCACTATTTTGCTCCCGCCCCATGTTGCAACCGGTGTTCGGGACCTGCGCGACTGCCACGACGATATTCGCCATATCCTCGCTGCCCAGGGCCATTCTATTCTCCAGGTGGACACGTTTACTCGTCCCCCTCGTGGTAGTCGCCGTCAACCCCTCCGGGTTGTGAAGATTACCTTTGATGGTAGGACCCTTCCACCCTCTGTCATTCTTGCTGGTGCCAGGTGCTCTGTCCAGGAGTACATTCCTTCTCCTCGGCTCTGCAACAAGTGCTGGAGGTTTGGGCATGGTGCCCTCCGCTGCTCCGGGACTGTCTCTCTCTGTCCTTTGTGTGGTGGCGAAGGTCACTCTAAGTCGGAGTGCACTTCTCCCCAGGCTCGTTGCCTCAACTGCGGTGAGGCCCATCCTACCTTCTCCCGTGCGTGTGTCCATTACAAGCTTGAGGCAGCCGTCCTCAACCTGAAGCACCGGGAGCGTTTATCTTTTCCTGAGGCGAGGCGCCAGGTTCGCCGGCTCCCGCCTTATGCTAATATCTCTTATGCTCGCGTGTTGCGCTCTTCCTCTCCTCGTCCTTCCCGCCTTCCTCAGACTCACAACCGTTTCCGGGCCTTGGACCCTGATGCGCCCACTGCCCCCTCCTCTGTTCCTTTGGGTTCTCTCCCGAAGGATCCTCCTCCTGGTCCTCTGTCTGGGGTTCCCCTTCCTTCTACCCGGTCTGTCGTGTCTTCTGTGTCTTCTTCCTCGTCCCCCTCCGATCCTCCTTCCCATCCTCTTCCTCCATCTATTGGCTCTCCCCACCGCCTGTCGGTGCGGGCGGATGTCCATCGCTCTCCTAACGGCCGTCGTGTGTGCTCTCGTTCGGCTTCTCCTGTTGAGACACTGGAATCCGTTGCCCGGTACGTAGTTGCTGGGACACCGGTCTCTTTAAGTCAGAAGCGTAAGCCTGGCTCCTCTCCTTCCTCTTCCCCGGCGGGTAAGAAGGCTTCGCTTTCTTCCTCAGCTCCTCCTTCTGGCTCTGTTGCTCCTTCCCCTCCCGTTTCAGTGCTTGCGCCCCCTGTTCCTGCTATGGAGGTTTCTTTGGCCCCTGCTTCCCTTTCGGTTGCTGCTCTTGCTGGGGTGCGCTCCCCTCTTTCTACTCCCCCTCCTCCTGCTGCTGTCCTTGACGGCTCCTCTCCGTTGTCTCCTCCTCTTCCTCCTCCTCCTCCTCCTCCTCCAGACCCTGCCCGCCCACCTCTGCTCTGTTCTCCCGTTTCCTTCCCTCCGTCTTTGCTCAGTTTACCCATGCCCCCTAACCCTGACTTTGCTGACCCTGATCCCGACCCTGATATTCTTTAACGTGCTCTGTTGCTCTTTCGCCTTTGTTTCTTCCTTGTTCTCTGTTTTTGTCCTTTCTCTTCTCGTCGTTGTCCATTCTTCAATGGAACGTTCGAGGTTATTACGCCAATTTCCTCGAACTCCAACTTCTGATTTCGCGGTTTTCGCCCCTTTGTGTCTGTCTCCAGGAGCCAATGCTTGGTGCTCGTCCTGGTCGTTTTCGTGGCTATTCCTTTCTCTCCCCCCCCCCAGCCATTGCTGGGGCTTCTAATTCTTCTGCTCTTTTGATTCGGGCTGATGTTCCCTTTGTTCCTTTACTTTTTCCTTCGCCTCTCCATTGTTCTGCTGCTCGTATCTTTGTGGGGAAATGGTACACAGTTTGTTCCATTTATCTCCCCCCGAGTGTCCCGCTCTCTCTTCCTGATTTGAAACACCTCCTGGACTCCTTGCCGGAGCCTGTGCTCCTGCTGGGTGACTTCAATTGTCGTCATTCTCTTTGGGGTGACATTCTGGCGAATACCCGGGGTCGCCTCCTTGAGCCGTTTCTCCTCTCTTCTTCCCTGTCTCTTCTGAATTCTGGTGAGCCCACTCATTTGGACTCTCGGACTCGCACCCTTTCTTGTCTTGATCTTTCTCTCTGCTCTTCTTCTCTTTACTTAGATTTCACGTGGCAGGTTCTTGATGACCTCCATGGAAGTGATCATTTCCCCATCCTTGTTTCCTTTTTCTCTTTTCGCCCTTCCCTCTCTTTCCCTAGGTGGCAGTTTGCTAAAGCAGACTGGACCCTATTTACCCTCAGTGCTGCTCTCCCTGACCTCTCCCTTCTGCCTCTCTCTCTCGCGCTCTCCTCCTTTTTCATGACACTGTCTTCAACGCTGCCCTCCGCTCTATTCCTCGCTCTTCCTCTCGGGGTCCACGGAAGTGCGTTCCCTGGTGGAATGCGGACTGTGCTCGGGCTGTCCGCTGTAAGCGTGCAGCCTGGAAGAGGCACCGCCGTAGGCAGACGACCGATTCTTTTCTTTTCTTTCGGAAAGCGAGTGCGGTGGCCCATAGGGCCATCCGTACGGCTAAACGTGAATGTTGGGCATCTTATGTCTCAACAATTACGTCCGAGACCCCTCTGGCCCAGATCTGGAAGCGTATCCGCAAGATAGCGGGTAAGTTCGTTCCCGATGTTTCACCGGTCCTTCACCTCCATGATACTCTTGTGGCGGACCCGTTGCAGGTCGCTTCCGAACTGGGTTCCCACTTTTCTTCTGTTAGCTCTGGTCTTCATCTTCCCCAATCTTTCCTTCTTCGTAAACCTGTCCTTGAGTCTCGTCCTTTAGATTTCTGCACTCATCTTCAGCTTCCCTATAATGATCCCTTCTCTCTCTCTGAACTTCGTTCTGCCCTGGCCCTCTGCGGTTCTACGGCGGCGGGCTCCGATGGTATTCATTATGAGATGCTTCGCCATCTCCCTCCGAGCACGTCTCAGTATTTACTGAGTCTGTATAATCGGATCTGGGAGTCGTCGTCAGTCCCTGAGGACTGGCTCGATGCCGTTGTCCTCCCTGTTCGCAAACCGGGGTCTCTGGGTACTTCCCCTAAGGACTTTCGCCCTATTGCTCTCACAAGTTGTGTCTGCAAACTCTTTGAACGTATGGTTAACGTTCGTCTGATGTGGTTCCTGGAACACCATCACCTCCTCTCCCCTCCTCAATTTGGTTTCCGCAAGTGCCGCAGCACGACAGATGTCCTGGTGAACTTGGAGGTCTATATTCGTACTGCTTTTGCTGCGAAGACCTCCGTTGTTGCCGTCCTTTTTGACCTAGAAAAGGCTTACGACACCACTTGGCGTTATCATATCCTATCTCAACTTCATTCTTTTGGCCTTCGTGGTCATCTCCCTCTCTTTCTCCGCAGCTTCCTCTCTCGTCGTTCCTTTCGGGTGCGCCTTGGTACCGCTCTCTCTCCCTCTTTTCAGCAATACGAAGGTGTGCCCCAGGGTAGTGTTCTGAGCACTACTCTTTTTCTTGTTGCCCTCAATGGTCTTCTTTCCTCTCTTCCTTCTGGTGTCTTCTCCGCTCTCTATGTCGATGATCTTACCCTTTGTTGTCAGGGTGATGATTCGCCTCTCCTTCAACGCCGGCTTCAACTTGCAATTGATGCCGTGTCGTCTTGGGCCACAGGTCATGGCTTCAAGTTCTCTACTTCTAAGACTTGTGCCATGACTTTTACGCGGAAACGGGTTGTTCTTCGTCCCTCTTTGTCACTTTATGGTCATCCCCTTGAATACAAAGATTCCGCGAAGCTTTTGGGGTTATTCCTTGACACTCGTTTGTCTTGGTCTCCCCATATCTCTTACCTCCGTGTTGAGTGCTCTAAGGCCCTTACCCTCCTTCGGGTCTTGCCCCATACTTTTTGAGGGGCAGATAGGCGCACTCTCCTTGCTTTACATTCCTCTCTCGTCCTGTCTAAGCTCGATTATGGTTGCCCTGCTTACTCGTCTGCTTCTCCTTCTACTCTTCGCCGTCTTGATGCTTTGCACCATACTGGGTTGCGCCTCAGTTCTGGTGCCTTTCGTTCGACTCCCATCCTTAGCTTGTATGTTGACACTGGCTTCCTGTCTCTCCAGGACCGCCGTGATCGCTACTGTCTTCGCTATCTTGCGCGGTCCTTGCAACATCCTTCCTCTCGCCTCTGTCGTGCTTTAACTTTTACCCCTCCTGCGGTTCCTGTTCCTCTTCACCACCTCCCTCTTTCTGTCCGGTTATCTCGCCTACAGGATTCTCTCTCCGTTCGTATTTCTGATGTTTCTCCTCGTGTTGTTCCTTCTTTGCCCCCGTGGAGGGTCCCTCTTCCGCGGTTTTGTACTTCCTTGACCCGTATCACTAAAGCTTTTACCCCTCCTACGGTTCTAAAACGCCTTTTCCTCGAGCACTTTTCTTCTCACTCCCGCTCCGTTTCTGTCTTCACCGATGGGTCTAAGTCAGCGGACGGTGTTGGCTACTCTGTTGTTTTTCCTGATCGCACTTATATGTGTCGCTTGCCTCTGGAGACTAGCATCTTTACAGCAGAACTTTATGCTATTCTCTATGCTCTTCGTCTCCTGCTTTTTCGTTGTCAGTCTTCCTTTGTGGTTGTTGTTGACTCTCGTAGTGCCCTCATGGCTCTCGGGTCCTTTAATCCGGTTCATCCAGTAGTTGTCGAGATCCAGCATTGGCTGTTTCTCGTTCACAGTAAATTTAAGTCGGTTGAGTTTTGTTGGGTTCCCAGCCATATTGGTGTGTCTTTAAATGAGCGTGCGGATGCTGCCGCTAAGGAAGCTGTCCGCTCTTGTCCCATCTCTCGTAAAGGCATTCCGTATTCCGACTTTTACCCAGTTATCCATTCCTCAGTCCTTACCCGTTGGCAGGCTTCTTGGTTGTCTGTTACTGGTAACAAGCTACGTACTCTTAAATGTTGTGTTTCCTCGTGGCCGTCCTCCTTCCACCGTAACCGGCGGTGGGAAACAGCTCTGGCGAGGTTGCGTATTGGCCATACTCGCTTAACCCATGGTCACTTGATGGAGCGCCACCCTGCTCCTTATTGTCCTAGTTGCATTGTCCCTCTTACGGTCGTGCATGTCCTTCTTGAATGTCCTGACTTCCAGGACGAGCGTGTGTCTTGCTTTCCGACCGCCCCTCGCGGTCACCTGTCCCTCGATAGACTTCTTGGTGACTCGGATACTTTTGATATCGTTCGCCTTATGCGTTTTTGTTCTCGTATTGGCATCCTTGGTGATATTTAGCGCCCTCTGATTATTTTGCGTATTTGATGGTGCTACATAGCCTTCCCGGTTTGGTGCCTTCTTTTGATAATTACTTACTTACTTACTTCACTAGTTGGGTCAGTTTCGATACAGGGCGCTGTCAAAGTCTGTTCACTTTGTTTGCTGTCTTTACAAGGTAACTATTGCCATTGACTGGCAATGGTTACCTTGTAAGGTGGTGGGCGGGGAGAACTCAGTAGAGATGTTATCTGGTGCTGTATGGTGAGGTATGGATTTGAGTGTAGGACGTAGGATAATGGCATCTATATACCGAGTTCTATCGTATGATAATATATCTACGAGCTCTCCGTAGGTTAACGACATCTCTACCGAGTTCTGCCGTAAGATAACGACATCTCTACCGTGATAATGTTAAGTTTTAAAATCTAACTTAAATTATCATCGAATTTCCAACTTATTTGCTATTTATCGGTGCTTTGAGAGTGTTTGCTTTCAAGGGGGCCTGACAGCTGAGTAGACAGCGCTTCGGATTCGTAGTCCTGAGGTTCCAGGTTCGATCCCCGGTGGAGGCGGAAACAAATGGGCAGAGTTTCTTTCACCCTGATGCCCCTGTTTTCTTGCAGTAAATAGGTACCTGGGAGTTAGACAGCTGCTACGGGCTGCTTCCTGGGGTGTGTGTAACAAAAAGGAGGCCTGGTCGAGGACCGGGCCGCGAGGATGTTAAGCCCCAAAATCATCTCAAGATAACTTGGTGTTTTGAGTGTTTCCTTTCACTCTTTGTTTTAAGAGTTTGTGTTACTCAGGTCACTGTATTTAGAACAACGTTTGTGACAGTATTTTGTGTATGTTTCACTCTGTGAGTTCGTGAAGCAGTAACAGCAAGATTCAGTTTCGCTTTATAAGGCGAGAGAGAGAGAGACTTGGTGGTGCTTAGTGTTGTGAATCCTGAAGAATTATAACGCCGTGCGAGCCTTAAGGTGACGATGCTCTTCTCTCTCTCTTACTTTACTCCCCTCGTTATTTATTTTTTGTTTGATTTTGCTCTCTCCTATTTGTTATTATTATCATTTATTAACTTTCTTTTCTACGTAATTTTTCTTCTTATTTTTATTCTTTAATTATTTCCCACTTATTTCCTTCCTTCCTCGTTTTCTCTACGTAAGAAGTTCCAGGAGGGACCATAAAGAACAGCGCCGTGGAGGATCCTCAGGAAGATATCTTGCTCTCTTACTCTCTCATAGAGATGGTGTTGAATGGAGACGTGAGGCTGAAGGAGGTGGAGAGTTGAGAAGGGCGGTGATGGAGAGTTGAGAAGGGCGGTGATGGAGAGTTGAGAAGGGCGGTGATGGAGAGTTGAGAAGGGCGGTGATGGAGAGTTGAGAAGGGCGGTGATGGAGAGTTGAGAATGACTGATGAAGATTCAGAATTATGGCAAATGGAGTTAAGATGGATGATGACCGACTTATACAGATGAATACTGGGCGAGAAGCGCTGGAATATGTAAGGATGATATATGGAAACATTTTGGTTTGAGAGTGAGAGGAATATGTATAGTTTGGAGGTGAAGGTGGAGGAGGAGGCTGGTGTCACTGGCTCAGTCATGTAATAACACTTAACCTTCACCAGTAACAGTGTTAACTGTGGAGTTGGGGAACCTTGGTAATGAACAACTAATTGTTGTTGGAGAAGAGTAGTGTTATTGTTGGGGATGGGCCACGAGGCCAGGGTACACTTTACACTACACTATATGTACACTTTACACTATACTTACACTTTACACTAGACTATACATACACTCTACACCACACTATACACATCACTCAGCATTTACCAGATCTGTCACTCCACTTAGTTTGTTCATAACAAATTCTGATATATTTTCCTTCGTGGACAATGTCTGCAGTAATGCTACGAAATAACATTTAATTTGTAAACAAATCACACTTTTATTACGCGAATCATAACAACTCCTTGAAACTATCAATATTTTGTTATGTACTGTAATTTCCGTTGGAAAATCATTTATTGTGTTTTCCAATTATCGTTGTAGGCACTTGGCGGATGGATTCAAAAGGATAAAATGCTTTGCTTTCCTATTCGTGGCCGGTGATGAACAACTACAGCTGAGGAACAAATGGCAAGAACCGAATGTGTGAAATATGAACTGTTTTTTTTTAGTGTAGGCCTATGGAAAATATTCGCAGCTCCGTTCGAAATTGATTCCGTTCTCTCCTAGGTGTAGTGGCATAGTTGTGCCTGCAGGGTCGAGCAACTACCGCTCAACCAACAGTAGTTCAGGGCAATGAGTACTTTCACTCGTTTTTCTTATCACATTTACATTTAAAATTGTGTATCTAATTGGCTTTGGCAGCTCTCTCACCTAGTCCTTTCCACTCATTTGTCTCTTAGTTTGAAAAAGTTACCTTTGACATATGTGTGACTTCTTGTGTTTTTTAGTCATTTTTTCCATGTTTTCTTTATGTTTACCAGGTAACTTGGAGTACCCGTCTTTATGTAGAATATCTCAATTCCCACTTTTCTTTCTTTTACAGACAACTTAAAGAGAAACTAACATCAAGCAGAATATCTCAAAGATCCTTACCTGGATTGACTCCATTTTTTTACGTGGAGAACCTCGTACCGAAGAAAACGGGTGTAGGAGCCCAGTGGACCCGGGTGGGGTATGTGAACGGGACGGAGGTGCAGATCAACGCCATCTTCTGGCCCGGGCGAGGGTACAAGGGGGTCTCGGAGCAGAACAAGAGACTGAGGGTGGCGCTGGCAGAGGCTCCACCCTTCGTCATGACCTCCGCCCTCATCGAGAACGCCACCTGCCTCCTAGGGGTTGTCTGTCTCAGAGTTAGTATCACAATTTTTTCCCAAAAAATGTCAAGCAGAGACTGCTTGTATAGACTCTCCTCTGTTATTGTCTGTCTGTCTCTCCCTATCACTCTCGTATGTTAATTATTATTATTAGTAGTAGTAGTGTTATTAAGTATATTAGAGGGTCCCAGTAGTACAGTCGGGTTCGTTCTAGACGCATAATCGAGAGTTCCGGGTTCGAATCCAGGGCGGGACAGAAATGGTTGGGCACATGTCCTTTCACAGGGGCCTGACACTAACATTCAATTATCACAGAGTACACCAGTTCTGGGAGCACCAAGTTGTACCTGCGTCTGGCACGGAAACGGGATCGGCATCCCAGCTGAGATATCAAGCGCTCTTGAAATATAAGACTGCCAAATAATTTTCCTCCTTCAATACCCCCAACCTATCTATTAATGTTCTATAATATAACTAATCAAAATCCCACACATAATCAAAGACATTCAAAGCCTATCACTATAAATATTTAAGTGAATGGTCGTTAATTCATGTGAAACAAAAGCACCATGATCCTGGTTCCTACAGTGTCAAACATGGACCCAGGGTCGTAACTGTCGGTAATTCAGTCTTGGGGGAGGACCTCGATAAAAGCCAAACGTGTATGAATACACACTGGCTTCCTGTCCCCTGATACAATGAATTATTATAAACTTTATTTAAAAATAAGAATGTTAATACCATGAGGGGTCGTCACAGGTGGTTAGAGATGTCTGACTCCATAGTTCCACTCTGTGCTGTCTTGTATGGGCCAGACATACTGCGGGGCCACCGGTACATTGATCGGGCCATAACAAACTTGACACACAAACACACTGGCCATAATTGCCATAATATTGTCATGCGACAATAAGGCCAGCTGGTGTCAATCCAGAGTCTGCCAGTGTAGAGTACTTACCATATGCCTCTGTATGACAAACCATCCTGTGTGATGGGGATTTTTTAGCACCACGTAGCTAGCTTTTTGACACACTGTACTCCCCCTTCATATAGTCTAGGGCAAAAAGCCCTAGACTATAAAAGCCTGAACGGCTTTCTGTTCACGTGACGTTCTACAGGTTCAGTGTTCCCTTCACATGACTTTCTCTAGGTCCGGTTTTCCCTTTCACGTGACGTTCTTTAGGTCCGGTTTTTCCTTCATTTAACGTTCTCTAGGTCCAGCGTTCTTTGGACGTGACGGACTCCAGGTCAGGCGTTATCTGCAGGTAACGTTCTCGAGGGCTGGCGTTCCCTTCACGTGACGTTCTCTAGGTCTGGCGTTCCTTGCACGTGACTGCTCTAGGTGCGACGTTCTCTACACTTGACATCACCAGGTACAGCATTCCCGACACATGATGCTCTCACGTTCATGTGTCCTGCGTTCCCTGCACGTGACGTTTTCTTGAGGCGGCGTTCCATGTATTGCTGGGTCATGGATATAGAAGAGCGCCTCGTCTTGTCTGTTCATCGCTCAACCCGTTCTTCTAATAGAACGTCGCATTTTGACGTATACTTTACCTAAGCCAAATATTGTCATATTAGAAAAAAGTAGTGGGTCGTGAAATTTACATACAATGCCGTTTTCTGTTTTGGGTCCTCTGGTGGGTTAGGATAAGGGCTGCCTCATTGTAGCATCACAGGAAAACCAAGTGAAATATTTGCCTCCCTACAGTATCGCAGGAACATTGTGTAGTGTCTGTGTCGTTGAGGCGTCTTGGCTCTCCAGAAGGGAGCCTGGAAGAGGCGTCATTGCTGTCCAAAAGCGAGTCTGGAACAGCTGCTATAATGCTCAACGACCAGTCGCCATATGTGAGGCTTTTAGACCGTGAAACAGACCCCATTCTGTGTCTGCGTCTCCGTCAGATTGTAGAACTGGTTGTCGGAATTGAATTACGTGACATAAAGAGCCAGTCGTCCCTTCAGCGTCCCTTCACACCACACCTTCACGTTGGTGTGGTGTGGCGGAGTTCACCTTCAGTGGCAAGGATGAGAATGAGGGCGTAATGGGGATGGGGGAATACGTATGTAAGAGTAATTGGGATCGGGGGAGTGGGCATGTAGGATTATTGGGGTGACAGAGTAGGTGTGTAGGAGTAATGGGGATGAGGACGTAGGTGTGTAGGGGTAATGGGGATACGGGAGTTGGTGCCTAGGAGTAATCGGGATAAAGGAGGTGTGTAGGAGTAATGAGGATGAGGGAGTAGGTGTGTGGGAGTAATGGGGATAAGAGAGCAGGTGTGTAGGGATATTAGTCTGTGTGTAGGAGTAATAGGAATATTAGTCTGTGTGTAGAGTAATAGGGAGCCATCCTGACCTATCGTATATGTCCTCTTCACACGACCCATTTATGTGTTCCCACACACATATTTCCTGGCTTTATTTATCATGCCATCATCTCTTTTTATTTTCCTCTCGTATTTATCTCTCTTTCTCTCAGATGTTGGTCTGTCTCACACTCAGGTGTTGGTCTAATTCTGCCTCAGGTGTTGGTCCGACGTTGTTAACCACCCGGCTCTGGATATAGGCTCGTGCCTGAGACAGGATTAACTTTTTACCCCGGCCTATCACACTTCCATTATATCTAGAGTATGATCCTAAAGCTCCTGTGATATAAAACTTATAAGAACCAGTAATATACTGAGGGAGGGACACAAACACAAGTAAAAGTATAAACCTATAATAATATAACTTGAGACTGATTATATACAAAACTCTCCACTGGGCAATTACTTATATCTACAGTATAATTATAATGCATTGTATTGCTTATTATCATTTCTTGCCAACTCAGATATTATCAAACAAGTACAGAACAAAAGACTACAACAAACTTAACTAAATAAAAGATCCTCCAGCTCCACAACCCGTCCTCGACTCAAGTCCATTACATCCAGCGGTCGACCCCACAGACGCATTCATAAATGTTAACATGCTGTTCATTCAAAACAGGAATGTTCTCAAATATAAATTAATATTATAATATATTAGCATAGTGTGCATATATAGGCATAGGTTAGGTTAGGTGTTTAGGTTCTGTTGGGGATTATTTGTAATTGTAGTACGTGGGTGAAGCATTTACAGCGTTGTGGTTCGAACAAAATTCGTCAGTGAAGCATTTGTTCCGGAAGTGTTCGAACGAAATCAGTTGTGAGGCGTATATAAACCATTTTTCATTCATAAACCGCTGGGGTTTGGCGGGTGCATGGAATCACTTTTGGGTCTTTGATTGGAGGACGAGCTGCGAGACTAGCCCTCACCACTCATACGAAAACTTCTGTTGGTCTGATTTTCATTCAGGGAATCATTCATCATCTTTCAGTGAACAATCTTATAAAATCGACACAACATTGGTTTGTTAAAAATAGATCCTGCCTTACAAACCTGCTCACATTTTTAGGAAACGGTAACTAGCATCTCAGACAAAGGACTTCCAGTTGAAGTAGTTAGTGTACATGGATTTTGCTAAAGCTTTCCATAAGGTACCACATGAAGGACTGGTAAGGAAATTACAGACACATGGAATAAATGGAAGAATACTAGAATGGATAAAACAATGGTTAAAACAAAGAAAAGAAAGAGTCAGGCTAAATGGAAATGAATCTGACAGGAGAAATGTGGTAAGAAGGGAACCACAAGGGTCTATTTTGTAGCCAACCCTTTTTTATCCTATACATCAATGACATGTCAATATTACAAACCACATCAACAAATTTGCAGATGACACAAAGATTTATGATAAAGTGGGAAAGGATAATGATATTTTTTTGTATTTACTTATTTGTTTATATATACACGAGTTCTTACATTCTGGTACAGCCACTAGCAAGCATCGCGTTTCGGGCAGGTCCTTAAATAAGCCTATGTTCCCCGGAATGCGACCTGCCAAATCGTTTAACAACCTTTTTTACTGACGGGTAAACAGAGGCTACAGTTAAGGATGGACGCCCAGTAAATCCTCCTCGGCCAGGATACGAATCCAGGACAAATTGTGCTGGCAACACGTCAGGTGAGTGTTTTATTAACTACATCACGGGGACTATTTATTATTAAATAAATAAAATAAAACAAAGACTATAAACAATAAAACAGAAGAATATAAAACAACGTGAATATATTATTATATATTGAAGCCTTACAAAAAATCTACATGATTTCCATAAATGGTCAGAAGACTGACCAGAAGACTGACCAGAAGAATGGTCAATCGACTTGAGAATGGTCCAGGACGGACCGAAACGTCGTCGTCCCTTCAACTTCTAGTGTGTGGTCTGGTCAACATACTTCAGCCACGTTATTGTGACTCATCGCCTGCGACTGGTAAATGTTTTTAATATTGACAAATGCAAGACCCTGCATGTGGGGCATAGCAACCCACACCACAACTACCAAACTAAGAGATTTAATATTTAAGATTAAGAGATTTAATTTGATAGGTATCAAATTAATATTTACATTACAGTAGATCGTGGAAGAAAAGGGCCCTGGAGTCCAAATCCTCCACTCACTGAAAGTTTCAAGCAGGTAATATAATATTAATAATAATAATTCAATGTGTTGGGGGACAGGAAGCCAGAGTGTATTTATGCACTTGTATAGTGTATTTATACACTTATATAGTGTATTTATACACTGAGTGTATTTATACACTGAGTGTATTCATACACTCTGTCAAGGAGGAGCAGCAGTCAAAAAAGCTAACTAAACACTTAGAATAATCAAGAGTACCTTTGACGTTAAGGAAAAAAGATAGTGATATAAATTGTATAAACTCTGGTGCGTGTCAACAAAATTATTCTCACAACGTGAATTCAGAGACAATTCTATAGCAAATGTTCCAGAGATGTGTAAGTATTTCAAAATTTAAATTATCTGCTACCAGAAATCTTGGCCAAATATTTCCAGTTTGCTTACTGTAGGTAGTAACTAAGTGATTGTAACTTATCCACCGCTGCCCAGTGGACGAGGGTCGGTGTACAGGACAGGCTTATCAACTGTGACACTAGCTCTCCACATATGTCAGTTACTTAATTTAGAAACCCTACTTGTGATCGGTCTCGAGCCCATTATATGTTTTCAGGGTTTCAGGGATCCCTGATCCCTGAATCAGGGCTCCCTGATCCCTGAATCAGGGCTCAGCCCTTTCCACTACCGCCCACAAGATGGGTATGGGGTATATAATAAATTAACTAAACTAACTAACGCTCCCATCTAGATTATTGTATCTAAGTATGGAGACCACATCTTCAGAAGGACATAGCTGCTCTGGGGAAAGTGAAACACTGGGCAACAAAAATCATTACAGAGCTAAGTCGACTCGCGTATCAGGAACAGTTGAAGGCCACAAGAGTAACAGTGCAAACCAGGCATGACAGTGCTATAGTAGAGGTTAATATATCAGCTTTACACTTCATGTTCTCACCTGATTTTTTTTAATCAGAGTTGATTTGTTTTTGTATTGAGGCTGGTGTTTTCTCCCCTGTTGCCATGTATGACTAACCATCCTGTGAGATGGGAATGGTGGATAAACTTACAGCTAGTTGTTTAGTCAGTTGGTTTGTTTTTGGAATGAGGCAGGTATTTTCTCCCCTGATTCCATGTGTGACTATCCTGTGCGATGGAAATATTAGATGAACTTATAGCTAGTTTTTGATCTAGTGTGTAATCTTTCAAATAGAATAAGGTAGCAGCACATTGCTGTGTATACCTAAGCTTGTTAAATAAAAAACAAATGACAGGGCAGATATCTCATTGAAACTTTTAAAATACTAAACAGTTTGAAGAATGTTGATCGGGACAATTTCTTCAAAAGATCAGATGTAACACAAACAAGGAACAACGGTTTCAAGCTGAACAATCCACAATGTAGGACTGAGAACAGATGTTTTTTCACCCACAGTATTATTTTTTTTTAATTTGCCCCGAGGGGCGAGTTTATTGGGCAGCGCCACTCATCTTGTGAGTGGACATACCGCCACAGTATTATTAAACACATGGAACGGGCTACTCGCCGAAGCTGTAAATGCCAAAACTGTTAAATTTTAAAGTCCAACTGGAAAAAAATCAAGACTAATAGGGGGACCTTCGACAAGGTGCCGGCTTCCTGTCTTCGTCGAGGCCACTAGTGTTAGTGTCCCTCAGGTCAGGGTTGCCAGATTGAGCTACAAATAGCGAATTGGGCTACTTTTGAAAGCTCAGCGCTCTCAAATTTTTAATTTCACTACTTGCGACTTTTTGGGCTACTTTAAAAGCAAGTTGGGCTAGTAATGTTACACTGAATGATGATTATTTATACATTTATAATGTAATGTGTACAAATCACAGCCGCGTCAAACAGCCTGATTGACTAGACCACTTACCACAGGAGGCCTGGTCAGAGACCGGCCCTCTGGTGACGTTGATCCTAGGAACCTTTGAAAGAAAAAGTAACCGTAAGGCAAAGTAATCCTCCCCAGGGGCCATAGATTTCCCAACCTTAATTGTCGTTAATACTTCATCCCGAAAGTTACATCTATATAATAATAATAATAATAATAATAATAATAATAATAATAATAATAACATGCCTAACTACTCAGCAATTCACAATTGATTCTGGTTCTACAGATCTTCATTAAAGAGAGAACGTTATCTAGAAATGTACGTACAGATTGATAAATGATGGGCAACATCCTTTACAGTTAATACCTTTGTCAGGAAGACGATGGTTGGCAAGGAGCGGCCTGTAAAGTGGCTGTCTCATTACCAAATCGCTTTTTTTTTTTTGAGATATATACAAGAGTTGTTACATTCTTGTACAGCCACTAGTACGCGTAGCGTTTCGGGCAGGTCCCTGGAATACGATCCCCGCCGCGAAGAATCGTTTTTTCATCCAAGTACACATTTTACTGTTGCGTTAAACAGAGGATACAGTTAAGGAATTGCGCCCAGTAAATCCTCCCGGCCAGGATACGAACCCATGACATAGCGCTCGCGGAACGCCAGGCGAGTGTCTTACCACTACACCACGGAGACTGTTAAAAGTAAAAGCTTCTAGCTCTTGTGATAAATGTGTTACAAGGCAACTTTTTCAATGGACTCTGATTCCCCAATTAGCTATATTTCACATTTCTCAGACCAATCCTAAATCTTTTTTAAAGTATGAATTGACTTTATCAAAAAGACGAAGCAGATCAGTGTAGCCTTCACACTGTCTTAGAAAACTTCACGCTTGGAATACTCAGAAGAATCGTGCATTCTCATCATGCAAAGCTTCATGTTAATATGGACTACAATTACAAGTCTACCTCTGGAGAAAGTGGACTTTGGTTACGAATTTTCAACACTTCAGGCAACTAACAGACAAAACAATTTTATAACCCAGGAAAAGTTTCAAAATATTCAAGAAAGATGCCATAATATTTAAGTGAAAGCTTGCAAAGAGCTTCTTTCTCGTATTCCAAGTAATGCTGAAACTTTCAAAATCGTGTAGTGTACTCTATATATTAAAATATATTACTTTGAAACCTGTATCAGTCACTAAACAAAAAAATTGGGCTACTCTTATTGCAAATTCGCAACTTTTAGACCCTCAGCTCGCTACTTTCAGCAATTTGGATCTAGCAACCCTGCCTCAGGTAAGTACAGGTAAATTCAGGTGTTGGTCTCATTCTCCCGCAGGTGTTCTCGCCGGAGGTGGCGGCGACCTTCGCCGACATGGAAAGGGATGTGGTGAATGCCTCCAGAGGCTATGAGGTCGTCTGCTGCAGCGGCCTTGCTGTTGACCTCATGATCAACGTCGCCACTGACCTCGAGATCGAAATCCAGGTAAGGTCAACAAGGGTCTAGTAAGGTTAACAAGTTCGTTACGGTTAGTGGGAAATCGATTGAGGTCAGTGATGGGTATCTAAGGTGGTCATTGATCTAGTAAGATTTTTATATATATATATATATATATATATATATATATACAAGAGTTCTTACATTCTTGTACTGGAGGATATGGGCTTATTAATTTAAGCTCTATAGCGTTATTCAGGCACGATACTTGTTTATTGCCAAACATAGTTCAGGACGAAAGTAAACTCAGGATATGACATCCCATAATGGGGTGAGAATAGCTTGAGCTACCTCATCCCTTTGTGTGTATTTTACCTCAATAAACTTATTTCAATTTCAATTTCAATTTCCTTCGCCATGTCTTCCGCTTCATCCATCATGTTCGTGGCCCGAAGAGACTGTAAAGTATGTGGCCTGAGGAGATTATAGGGACCCTCAATCCCTCTGCTATATCCCGGTATCAGGCCGGGGCGCATCCGGTCCCTTGATCGTGGTCGCCCCTAAATCAACAACAACCCGGCTCACCCCTATTAGTGTACAGTGGGTATGATTAAAAATTAAATAAAGATAAATTTAGTAATCGAGTAAGGTTAGGTCAGAATAGGTTAGGATAGGGTATGTTACGTCAGGATAGGTTAGGTCAGGATACATTAGACCAGGATATGTTAAACCAAAATCGGTTAGGTCAGGATAGGTTAAACCAGGTTGTGCCAGGTTAGATTAGACCAGGATAGGATAGGTTAGTTCAGGATATGCTAGGTCAGGATAGGTTAGGTTGATTTATGTTAGGTCAAGATAGGCTTGGTCATGTTATGCCAAGTTAGATATTGGTTGGTTGGTTTATTTATTTATTTATTTATTTATATACAAGAAGGTACATTGGGATTGTAAGGATACATAGTATAGTAATTACAATCTTGTAAAGCCACTAGTACGCGCAGCGTTTCGGGCAGAATGTCAGGTAAGGTTAGGTTTAAATTTGGTTGGAAATATTAGTTTTAGGTCATGTATTATGTGCCTCTGTAACCCTTTCCACTACCGCCCACAAGATGGGTATGGGGTGCATAATAAATGAGGTCATGTTAAGTAAGGTTGCACAAGGTATAATGAGGTTGTATTAGGTTGTGTTGGCTACATTAGAATAGGCTAAGTAGGTCATGTCAAGTAAAGCAGTGTAATATATTACATTAATATATTACCCTGTAATATATCCTCCTGGTATAATATATTTTCATGGTATAATATATCCTCTGGGCCGGGGAGGATTGACTGGGTGCCAATCCTTAACTGTAGCCTCTGTTTACCCATAAGTGAATGGGTACCTCATTGTTAAACGATTTAGAGAGTCGTATTCTGGGGAAAAATTAGGATTAAGAACCTGCCTGAAATGTTATGCATGCTAGTGGCTTTACAAGAATGTAAGCACTCTTGTATATATAAATAAATAAATAAAAAATATTACTCTGTAAAATATTACAAATGTAATTAGTAGTGTTGAGTTTAAGAATAAATTAAAATAGTTAAATTATAATAAATTGATATACAGTACTGTATAGCACAAAATTATGAAAGCAATATTGAAGATCAAAGTGAAAATAAAAAATATAGAATATGAAATATTCTCTCACAAAAGGGAGCTAAACATATTTGAGAAGCAACCCAAGTGGACAATTTAATTAAGAAGTGTTTAAACACAAGTAGATGGAATTCAAACTCACAATACAGGGTTAGAACCCTTACCTGGAACCTTTGCAGCTTCGAATCACTGCATTTTTTATACAATAAATTTGAAATAAATTAACTCATTTCATTTAAAACAAGTACTCAATATTTGTTGATATGAAAACCTTGCTACAATGTACCCTCTCATCTTACCTGATATGTTACATTGAGAACTTGCCCGAAATGTTACGCGTGTTAGTGGCTTTGCATGAGTGTAAAAACAGTATACCAATCTTATGCAATCTCACCAACCCATTGTACCTTCTTGCAAATAAATTATTATTATTATTATTATTACTGTATTATTATTATTATTATTATTATTATTATTATTATTATTATTATTATTATTATTTACTGTATGACCTTGCATTTACATTATTTTGTTTTATTTTAAATAAGTGAAAAATTACTTGTGTATTTTGGGCATACATAATACAGTACAGTGGTACCTCCATTTTCGAATTTAATCCGTTCCAAGAGACAGTTCGAAAAGGAAAATTTTAAAACCGAAACGAGTTTTCCCATGAGAAATAATGTAAATTGAATTAATTCATTCTACACCCAAAAAATATTAACTTAAAAATACATTTTATACATACTACTGCAGTACAGTACTTATATTTTGTACTGTACTTCAGTATGTACAAGTATATCTGACCTATATTGAGGACTCTTGTTGGCGTATGGAAGACATGAGGAAGGGGAAAGGAGGAGTGGTGTTATTGTTTGGAAGGGGAGTCCCCCTTCCATTATAACAGCAGTGAGGATATTTCTAGAGTACTCTCTCTCTTCTCTTATGTCTTATGTTTTGCAGGCATACCACTAAGACCTGGTTGTGGCTCACTGCTTGCTTGTCTTACTAAGAATCAGTATATAGACACTTGTTTTTCTCTATCTTTTAACACTTGTCTGCAGTGAGACAAGTACTTATCTCACTACAACACCTTAACTTGTTCAATGACACTACAGACAAATGTTAAAGTGTAGGGGAAAACAAGTCTTTATGGAAACGTTCTTAGTGAGAAAAACAAGTAGTGAGCCACAACCAGGTCCTAGTGGTATGCAGGCAAAATGTAAGAGACAGTACCCCCAGAGAAGTCACCACTGCCTGATATTATAATATCAGGAAGACTCCCCTTCCAAACAGTAACACCTCTCCTCCTCCACTCCTTCCTCAATCTATGACTTATTTAAAAGTAAAATAAAAAAGTGCCTAATTTCATCCTCATAGTTTCCCATCTAGTGCTACCCACTTTCCCCAAAATATGTGACTAAGCCAAGCAACTTCACCATTGTAATCAGTGCTATCAACTTATGTCATAGTTATGTTGAATGCAAATTTTACTTCAATATACCTATTAATAATCCTTAAATTTTCTACAATGTACCTATTAATATTCTTCAAATTTTGCTACAAATTACCTACTTAAAATTAGCTGTTAGATTAAGGACCTGCCTGAAATACTGTAGGTGTTAGTGGCTTTGCAAGAATGTTAAAACATCAATGCTATGTATTCTCATAAACCCAATGTACCTTCTTGTATATACCCAGTATATAAATAAATAAATAGTACAAACATTGATGTACTAAGCAATTAGATAGTAGAATTTTGTATTCACTTTATTGTCTGAAAAAATAAAATAAAAAATAAAATATTTTTAAGCCTAGTATAGCACACACATGTACTATATTAGGCTTGAGATAGCATGTATTAGGCCTAGAAAGGTTAGGTTAGTTTATTTTGTCTTTGCAACATAAGTAGAAAATCTTTTTCTGGTTTGTCAAAATTCAATTGTACCAATTTCTACTTTTTTTTTGCATTGTACATCTGTATATGTACTATGGGCCTTATCGTTCCTATACATACTACAGTATCAAAACAGGAGGATGGACTGAATATTCACTAAACACATCATGGTCCAGACAATAGTGTGTGTGTGCCTAATTAGTGCAGGAATGTAACTTCAGTCCTGTCAAACACCTTAAATATTTTATAATCCAATGTTCTTCCCATATAATATGTAAATAAGGTTTATAGAAATGTTATAAGAGATGAAGATGATTTAGAATACCAGAGAGGGGGAGGGGGGTTCCCAGCCATGCCCTGTCCTGTCTCTCTGTCTCTCACTATCTTTCAGTGAACAATCGTGTGAAATCGACACAACATGAGTTTGTTAAAAATAGATCCTGCCTTACAAACCTGCTCACATTTTTGGAAATGGTAACTGGCTAACCAGACAAAAGGACTTCCAGTTGATGTAGTATATATGGATTTTGCTAAAGACTTTGATAAGGTACCACATGAAAGACTGGCAAAGAAATTATAGGTACATGGAATAAATGGAAGAATACTAGAATGGATACAACAATAGTTAAAACAAAGAAAACAGAGTGGTGTTAAATAGGAATAAATTTAACTGGAGAAATGTGGTGTGGGGTGCCATGGGGGTCCATTTTGGGGCCAACCCTTTTTTGTCATATACAATACATCAATGGCATATATGAGAATGTTACAAACCACCTCATCAAATTTACAGATAACACAAAGATTTATGGTACAGTGAAACGTTTTAATGATGATGAAGCTTTACAAAGAGATCTGCAGGAACTCCACAAATGGTCAGATGACTGGTAAATGCTTTTAAATATTAACATGCAAGACCCTACAAGTGGGGCATAACATAACCCATGCCACAACTACCACATTAGCTACATTACATTACAGCAGATTGAGGGAGAAAAGTACCTTGGAGTCAAAATCCACTACTCAATGAAAGTTGCACAACAGGTAAGGGCAGCAGTCTAAACAAGTAACCAAACGCTTGGAATAATCAAGCGTACCTTCGAGTTCAAAGAAAAGAAGGTAGTGATTCAATTACATAAATCTCGGGTGTGTGCCCCCCATTTAGATTACTGATCCAAGCATGGAGACCTCATCTTCAGAAGGATATAGCTGCTCTGGAGAAAGTGCAACACCAGGCAACAAAAATCATTCCAGAGCTAAGTCAATTCAAGTATCAGGAATGGTTGAGGGCCACGGCTAACAACATTTCAAATCAGGCATGACAGGGCAGATCTTATGGTAACTTTTAAAATACAGTACTGAACAATTTGGAGGATGTTCATTCGGAAAATTTCTTCAAAAGGTCAGATGTAACACAATCAAGGAACAACAGTTTTAAGCTCAGCAAGCCACAATGTAGGACTGAGAACAAGAGATATTTTTTCACCCCACAGGGTTATTAACCCATGGAACAGCCTACCCGCCAAAGCTGTAAATGCTATGGATTCAACAATAGGACAATGTAGGATGGCTGGGTATAACTAGAAGCTGCCTTGTACTGGCCCATATGATTCGTGCAGATTTTCTTATTCTTCCTTTCATGTATTCTGTCATCTCCTTTCTGTCCACAGGTGTACCTTGTAATGGATGGAACTTTCGGTGCCCCTCGAAGTAGCGGGTGGACGGGTGTTGTTGGGGACCTGCTGGATGGTTCGGCAGACCTATCCTTCGCTCCTCTCTCCGTTACCGCGCAGCGAGCCAGACACCTTGACTTCTCAGATCCCTACTTCTTCTCCTCCATGTCTATGCTCTCCTCAACCAAGTAAGTGGCCAACCTGCTTCTAGATTACCTCATTATAAACACATCTTTTCATTTACCATTTTCATTTAATTTTAAGTTTGTGACTGTCGGTGTATTCAAATTAAAATATAAATTCAAATTTTTAATTAAAATTTTTTATTCAAAAGAATGAGTAAAAAAATATTAAAGTAATGTACAATTGTGGGGACAGGAGTTACACTAACTAATGAAGCCACTATTATACAAAAAGTCTCAGGCAAAACTTAAAATAATTTGGCACAAAATTGCTTTAAAGATGTGTAAACGCTTCTTACTAAAAGAAAAGTAAGCTAACAAAAATTGAAAAAGTTCAAGAAAAATTACAGATGAATACAATAAAAAGGTGATATTTAATGATGGCAGGCACAGACACCTCAAGGTGATTATGCAACAGTACAGTAGTTTAATTACAATACTGTATTGGATTAAGGACCTGTCCAAAATGCTGTGTGTGTTAGTGACTTTGCAAGATTGTAAAAATATAAATCTTATGCAATCTCACTAACCCATTGTACCTTCTTGTAAATAAAAAATTATTAAAAATATTATTCACTGAAATGAATTGCTATCTGTCACTGAGGTAGGATTGCAAGTACTGAAGGGTGTGATCTCTGATTCCATAGTGTTGGAGTTTGAGAAGAAAGTTGTTGCAGTTAAGTGTCAAAAGCCTTGTGCAGGTCAACAAACAAACCTACTCATTTTTGTCAAGAGCTGCATGTATTAGGTAAAGCACATTTATACGAGTATCATTGGTGCTTTTATGGGGTTTAAAGCCGTATTGGTTTGAACTAAGTTGATTGTACTTATATAGAAAGGAATATAGCTGTTTGGAAATGGGTGTCTCAAAAATATTGGACAAGGTGGGCAGGATTGATATTTGTGTAAAATTGCTGGTTTCTGTGGCATCTCCACTCCTATGGACTTGGATGACTTTAGCCATTTTAAGATCATCTGGAATCCTCGGAGCTCTAGTGATGATGTAGAGCAATGCTAAAAAGTAATGGAGGAGCAGCAAGAGCTAAAAACCTTGAGACCTTTTCATAGATTATCTCTGAAGGGTTACTGGATTCAGGTTTAAGTGAGAGGATATTACCAATATTATCTGAGGGGGTTAGCTGTGCACAGATACATGGTATACAATCAGTTATATGCTTACAGACTGTAAATAGGTCATAACTGCAGTGGTGCAGTGTTGCTGGAGCTTGCCGGAGTGCTGCTCCGACACCTCTGCAAGTGGATGATGGAATGGAGGAAAGGGAGATGATGGCTTGTGGGTGATGATTGATTGTGGCAGGAAAATATTAGTGTTTCATCACTAATAAGTTAATAATGTTAACATATTTCTTCATTTTTTAAAGATTCAATAGTACAGTATTTAAATTTTTATATTTAAAAAGTAAACAGGTTGAATTGTACTAGTACAAATCTGGAAACAATACCCGATGCATGTGAACGTTTCCTGTCCATTTATGCGAGATAAATTGTATGAAACAAAGTTGCCAGCTTACCATTTTGGATACGAATATTCAGAGATAATGTTCATGGTTTTAGCAGTAGTTCATTAGACAGGTATTCTTTAATCATACATAGTATATTTTAGTATTAAATACTAGGCAGGTAAAACAACAAAACTGCTACACACAATTTTACATAATACTGTATATGTAGTGCTCTTTGGGGTAGTTCTAGCTTCGTGTGAAATACTGAGATGGCAACTCTGCTTCTGTGTTTCAGTGGCATTAGTAAAGTGGTGGCTGGTGGTCCATGGATTTCTCTCTAATACAGAAGCTTTTTTTCTCACAAACAACCCCATCACGGCTTCTAAGCAAACAATGTTGACTTCCTTCTTTTGTAAACAAAATGAGGAATGTAAGAAGAATAATGTTCAGGAGACCGACAGTGAAACTTCTCACTGGTTGTATTTTGTGAACACTAAGTTTTTTAAACTTCTTAAATTGATAAATACATGATTGACATTTTTTTCTTCATTTGTTTGGTAATTATATTTTATGATAATTAGTGAGTACAAACACAAAATACTTAATCGTGTGACATATAGAAACAGGATTGGAAATGACAAGCTTTTGGAAGGCCCACCAGAACTGACACCTATAAAATTGGCATTGCATCCCTGGTCATAAGTGTTGTAACTTCAATAGCTACATGAATTTTTGGGTTCAGTTCTTGAGTCCATGAGGTGCCTCTGTAACCTTTTCACTACTGCTCACAGGATGGGTATGTGCCTCTGTAACCATATCATCACCACTTACAGGATTGATATGGGATACCTATGTAACCTTACTATCACTGCCCCAAAGGATGGGTATGGGATGCCTCTGTAAGCTTACTATCATTGCCTACAGGATGGACAATGATGGTAAGATTACAGTTGCTATCATACTACAATTAGGATAATAAATTAATTTATAAATTAAATTTTGTGTATTTAGAAGCTTAGGTATACACAGCAATGTGCTGCTACCCTATTCTATATGAAAGATCAGTGTAGCTCAAAATCTAGCTATAAGTTCATCTAATATCTCCATATCATTGGAAGGTTAGTCATACATGGAATCGGGAGAGGATATGAAATGTGAGTCCAATCAATTAACCTGCACTAGCAAAATGTGGGCAGAGCACAAGAATATCTTGTTTCAGCAGTCAGTAATGGAGCAAGGTACTGCAAACATTTCTCAGAGTGAGTGAGTGAGTTTCCTTGTACCATGGAAAAGTACTGCAGTAAAATCACTAATGCCCCATGTTTTTTTATTAATATTTAAGACATAAGAACATAAGAATAAAGGTAACTGCAGAAGGCCTATTGGCCCATACGAGGCAGCTCTTATCTATAACCCCCCAATCCCACTCGTATAAATGTCCAACCCACGCTTGAAACAATCGAGGGACCCCACCTCCACTACGTTATGCGGCAATTGGTTCCACAAATCAACATCCCTGTTACTGAACCAGTATTTACCCAAGTCGTTCCTAAATCAAGTTGATTTCCTAAATCAATTGACACCAAGTGGTGTCAATTGCCGGCTGGAAAGATATTGCAAATCAAATGCAATATCTTTCATAGACAACTGGGAACACTTCTATGGAAGAAATGAAATGTATGCTCGTGATGGGGTGCATCTATCGAGAGCTGGGGTTGTTGCTGTTGCGAACTCGTTAGAAGAAGTGGTTAGAGGTGTTTGTTTGGGTTTAAACTGTTAGTAGATAGAGGTATGGGAATTGATTTGGAGGAAGGAGGTAATAAAAGTATGTGTTTGTGGGAGAAAGGAATTGGCAAAACGATCAGGGAAAGAGAAGGTCCGCAAAATAACAATTCACTTAGGGTATATTACACTAACAGTAGAAGTCTAAGAAATAAAATTAACGAATTAAATGCTCTTGTCTGCACAGAAAAAATAGATATTATTGCACTTACCGAAACGTGGATGAATGTAGAAAATAGAGAACTATTAGCTGAATATCAAATATATGGATTTAAACTATTTCACACAGATAGATATATTAGACGAGGAGGTGGAGTAGCCATATATGTTAGGGACAATTTGAAATGTAGTCTCAAAGAGGGAATCAAAACAGAGCCACACACAGAAACTATTTGGATTGAATTAAACGAAAAAGCTAATAATATTATAATAGGAGTAATATATAGGCCACCAAATTTAGACAGAATGGAAGCAAAGCATCTATGGGATGAAATATCTAGAGCATCTAGATCTAACAGTATTTATGTCATGGGTGACTTTAATTTTAGCGGAATAAACTGGTTGAACAAAACAGGGAATAGTGAAGCAGAAGATTTTCTAGAATTAATTGACGATTGCTTTCTTACGCAACACATTAAGGAACCAACACGGGAAAATAATATTTTAGATTTAGTGTTAACTAACAGGGAAACGCAAATTAATGACATCGAAATAGGGAGTGAGCTAGGGAGCAGTGATCACAAAGAAATCAGATTTAGCATAGAATGGAATAGACCAGTAGGAGAAAATTCTGTTAAAGTGCCAGATTTTCGAAAAGCTGATTTTAATAGCCTAAGAAATTTTTTGGGTCAACTTGATTGGAAAGGCTTGGGTATGGGGTGTGGGCCGGTCTTGGAGCGAGACATGAACCCAGCGATAGGTGACTTAAATGGGGATTTCGATGTGGATTCAATATATAACTTATTTATGAATATTCTAAACAAAGCACAGGAACGTAGTATACCATACAAATTGAATAGATCGAATACTAATGACCCAAAGTGGATAACAAAGAATTTGAAGAACCTTATAGGTAAAAAGAGAGCTTGGTACAAAAGGATTAAAAATGGGGAGGTCACTTTAGAACAGGAATTCGTACAACTGGTTAGAAATGTTAAAAAAGAGATAAGGAAAGCAAAAAGAAACTATGAAGTTCGCATAGCAGGGCAAGCAAAGACAAATCCTAAAGGGTTTTTTCAGTTATATCGTACTAAGACTAGGGAAAGGATAGGTCCATTAAAAACTGAGACAGGTCAAATAACAGATAGTGATGAAGAGATGAGTAGTATTTTTAATAAATATTTTGTATCTGTATTTACTAAAGAGGAACTTAACAATATGCCTTCAGCCGAACAAGTCTATGTGGGTGGGGACGAGGACAGGTTGACGAGTTTAGCAGTTACCAGGGAGGATGTTCTTAAACAAATAGTAAAACTCAAACCAAACAAATCCCCAGGGCCGGATGAAGTGTTTGCTAGGGTGCTTAAAGAATGCAAAGAGGAGCTTTGTGACCCACTGTCAACCATATTTAATAAATCAATAGAGTCAGGCAGAGTGCCAGAGTTTTGGAAAGTTGCTAATGTGATACCAGTTTTTAAGAAAGGAGATAGATCACTTGCGTCTAACTATCGACCAATTAGCCTAACGTCTATTGTGGGAAAGTTACTCGAATCTATAATAGCAAATAAAATTCGTCTTCATCTTGAAAAACATAAATTAATAATTGAGTCGCAACATGGTTTTATAAATGGCCGTTCATGTTTAACAAATTTGTTATCTTTTTATTCTAGCATTGTTGAGGCAGTTGATAGTGGTAAGGATTGCGATGTTGTATACCTTGACTTTAGCAAAGCTTTTGATACAGTGCCACATGAAAGACTGATTAAAAAAATAGAGTCTCATGGTATTGGGGGTGCTATATTAAGCTGGATTAGGGCATGGCTATACCAAAGGAAACAGAGAGTTAGTATAAATGGAATCAAGTCAGAGTGGGAAAATGTTGTAAGTGGAGTGCCTCAAGGCTCTGTCCTGGGACCTCTGTTGTTTATAATATATATAAATGATTTAGATTCAGGTTTGAGTAGCAACATTTGCAAATTTGCCGATGATACGAAAATCGGTAGGGAAATTAATTCGGAGGAGGACTCACTATCACTTCAAGTTGATCTAGATAGGGTTTTGAAATGGTCAACGGATTGGCAGATGCAGTTTAATGCTGATAAATGTAAAGTTCTGAGGTTAGGTAATGATGATAGAGTTACAAGATACGAGCTAGATGGTGTTGTGATTGCGAAGTCGGATTGCGAAAGGGATCTGGGAGTTATGATTAGTAAGAATTTAAAACAAAAGGATCAATGCATAAATGTTCGTAATAAGGCAAATCGGACACTTGGATTTATTAATCGCAGCGTTAGTAACAAGACACCTGGTGTGGTTCTCAAGCTATATCTTGCTCTAGTTAGGCCCCATTTAGATTATGCAGTTCAGTTTTGGTCGCCATATTATAGAATGGATATAAATTCACTTGAACGTGTCCAGCGTAGGATGACTAAGTTAATTCCCCAAATTAGAAATCTTTCATATGAAGAAAGATTAACAAAGCTTAAGTTGCATTCACTGGAAAGGCGAAGAGTTAGGGGTGACATGATAGAGGTTTACAAGTGGATGAATGGACATAACCGGGGGGATATTAATAGGGTATTAAAAGTATCAACACAGGACAGAACACGAAACAATGGATATAAATTGGATAAGTTTAGATTTAGGAAAGACTTGGGTAAATACTGGTTCAGTAACAGGGTTGTTGATTTGTGGAACCAATTGCCGCGTAACATTGTGGAGGTGGGGTCCCTCGATTGTTTCAAGCACGGGTTGGACAAGTATATGAGTGGGATTGGGTGGTTATAGAATAGGAGTTGCCTCGTATGGGCCAATAGGCCTTCTGCAGTTACCTTTGTTCTTATGTTCTTATGTTCTTATCATATCACCCCTAACTCTTTGCCTTTCCAGTGTATGCAACTTAAGCTTTGTTAATCTTTCTTCATATGAAAGATTTCTAATTTGGGGAATTAACTTAGTCATCCTACGCTGGACATGTTAAAGTGAATTTATATCCATTCTATAGTACGGCGACCAAAATTGAACTGCATAATCTAAATAGGGCTTAACCAGAGCTAGATATAGCTGAAGAACCACACCAGGTGAAGCCGAAGAACCACACCAGGTGAATGCAAATTTATTCTTTATGCAAATTTCTTTTCCATAAAGAACTATGCATAAACCTGTACATATCCTATTTATTGTATGTACAGTATTTTGTGCTACCCACTCACATAGTAAATTACAATATAAAAATTAAACTTTAACTGTAATTAAAATTAATTAAATTTAGTTAAAGTTTAATTAAAATTAAACTTTAACTTTAACTTTACTTTGTCACTTGAGGCTGAGGAAATTATCATGTGAATACTTGTTCTGTTACAATATACAGTACTTATCATTATTATCGTTATATTTCTTTCCTAGCTTAGGGACATGTTTGAAATGCTATTCATGTTAGTGGATTTGCAAGAATGTACCACATAATCATCAATGTACAGTATGTACTTTCACAACCTATTGTGCCTTGTATATAAATAACTTAATAATTATATTATAAATAAATTTTTACATATATCTGCAAGCTGGAACATGCTGGAGTTTGAACAGGAATACTGAAGAACTCATTTTTGGATGAAAACTGTTTTTGTATAATTCTTGCAATAAAATGGTCTCATGTTGAGTACATCTTGAACTGTGTTTTTCATACTGCTCCAGTATGTAATATGATTATTACAAATACAGTACATGATTTCCAAATTTACTAAAATGGCAGTTCACTTAGTCAATAAGAAGCATTTAGTTTCCATGGTAGAACAAAATATTAAAATAAACCTGAATACTTTGTGCTGCAGAGCTTTATCTTCCATTGCAAAATGCATTTCTCACACATAATAAAACAAAAACAGCTTTATAAGACAACTGACAAGGTGGTAACACAATGTTTTCAAGAATAAGCTCACAATTTCTAAATTGTATATATGAATAATGAAAATGTGCCTTACTATACTTAAACATTTTATAAATTTTCTCCCACATTCAATTTTTTTTTTGGCTTTCATCCGTATGCACCCTCCTGTAATTTCTCTTATTTCTAAGTTGATTGAATCTCTTCCCAAACTCTGGACATGCGTGTGGGTGATCCCCCATATTCACTATTACTGCATGTTTTTATTTTTTATGTATAATTAGATACAATGGGTTGTTAAAGTACATTTGTTGGTTCGTCTACAAGGAGCACCAAACTCAACACTGGCAGCTTCCCCTGGTACTTCCTTGGTCTAGAATGAGTATCTAACTCCTATAAAAGAACACAAATATAACAATAAGTCTCAATGCAACATACTGCAAAGAGAAAAAAGAATAAGTAAAACTCAGTACTCCTGAAAGGAACAACACAGGAAACTATTGATTCCTTTATAAATAACTTAATGGCCTCATAAGAACTATGCTTACATTGATGGATCTGTACAAATGTCAACAGGTTGCACTGTTGCAGCCTGTAGAATATACAATGACTACAGATGCACACAGACCACTAGTGTGAATCTGAATAACTGGTTTGGCTCCACTCGATGGATTAGCTGCACCCCCAACTTGCCACTAAAGCACTAAAAGCAGTGGAGGAGTAACTTTGTGATTCAAAGTCAGCACTTCAAAGCCCAACAGGCAAAACAGATAATAGAAATTTTGTAACATCCATTATAAACAACATTAATTCACAGAGGAAGAGTTTGAGTCTCATTTGTATGAATACCATCTCACATAAATGTTGTCCAGCATGATGACGTGGACAATGCAACAAAAACTACACGTGATAAGTTAGAAATTTTGTTAAATCAATGCATTCCAATATCCGTTGTAAAATCCACAGTATTTCAATAAATTAGGGATAGCAGAAGAGCAGTCAATGACATTCAAAGGCCAGAAAACATGGGTATAAAGAGTTTTGTTATTTTTAGAACTGAGAACTATATGTACAGTATGTACAGCATAAAACGTCCATTAGACAGTGTGAATTGTAATTGCCAGAATTAGGCTGAGATTTTGATTTCTATGGCAGGTGGCTGCAGGTAATGAATCTCCCAGTGGTGAACTTTCCAATTGTAAACCATGTGAACAATAGCTAGGACATACTCACCAACACTATATCTGTGATTACCCTGTTACAGTATCAATAATTTCAGACAAAATGTTATGAGGTACTTTGAGCTGTGTAACTAATTTTCATAATTTATAATTTATTCATATGAATGTGTACAAATGAAAATAAGAAAAAGGGACAATTGTAGGGACACATACACATTGTTACACATACAAATATGCAAAGCATTTCGTGCCAAAGTTAAAATAATTTTTATACAAAATTATTTAAGTACTGTAAATGCTTAATACTAAGAGAGAAGTAAGCTAACATAAGTGAGAATGTTCAAGATATATAACAAATATATCTTTTGACGTCTTTAATATAGCTTTTTAATGTCAATGAATGCAAGACCTTGCATGTGGGGCATAACAATCTATGTCACAACTATCAAATTAACAGCACTGCCTTACAACAGATAGGTGAAGAAAAGGACTTTGTAGTCAGAATCCATCATTCACTAAAAGTTGCACGACAAGTGGGAGTGGCGGTAAAAAAAGCTAACTGAACCCTGGGAATAATCAAGCATACCTATACTTTTAAGGAAAAGAAGGTAATTATTCAATTGTATAAGGCTCTGGTGCAAATTGGACGGCAAATTCATTTGCCGTGTTGGAGGACGAGTGCTGTGGTGCGCCTGCAGCGAGGAAATGAGCGAGGAACGACGGAGCGCAGGCCCCTCAGGCTGCTCAGAAAGTTAAGACGGTATCGAAGCGAATTTTGGTTGTGGGAGATTCCCAGGTGAGGTATTTAGACAGAACGTTTTGTGCCAGAGATAGGGGGAACAGATTAAGGGTTTGCAATCCGGGAGCTGGAATTGGTGATATTGTTGAAAACATGAATGATATTATGACGGGAAATGGGAACAAACCCATTATTTGTATTAGTGCAATGTAATGATGTTGGGCGAGTTCGGAGTGAGGAACTAATACAGAGATTTAGGACAGCCATTGAATTAGTTAGGAGCAAGGGAGGAATCCCGATCATATGTGGCATTCTTCCAAGAAAGGGAGTGGGAAATGAATGGATGTCGAGGGCACTTGGTGTCAATTGCCGGCTGGAAAGATATTGCAAATCAAATGCAATATCTTTCATAGACAACTGGGAACGCTTCTATGGAAGAAATGAAATGTATGCTCATGATGGGGTGCATCTATCGAGGGCTGGGGTTGTTGCTGTTGCGAACTCGTTGGAACCAGTGGTTAGAGGTGTTTGTTTGGGTTTAAACTGTTAGTAGATAGTGGTATGGGAATTGATTTGGAGGAAGGAGGTAATAAAAGTATGTGTTCGTGGGAGAAAAGAATTGGCAAAATGATCAGGGAAAGAAAAGGGCCTCAAAATAACAATTCACTTAGGATATATTACACTAACAGTAGAAGTCTAAGAAATAAAATTAATGAATTAAATGCTCTTGTCTGCTCAGAAAAAATAGATATTATTGCACTTACCGAAATGTGGATGAATGTAGAAAATAGAGAACTATTAGCTGAATATCAGATAAATGGATTTAAACTATTTCACACAGATATATTAGACGAGGAGGGGGAGTAGCCATATATGTTAGGGACAATTTGAAATGTAGTTTCAAAGAGGGAATCAAAACTGAGCCACACACAGAAACTATTTGGATAGAATTAAACGAAAAAGCAAATAATATTATAATAGGAGCTATATATAGGCCACCAAATTTAGACAGAATGGAAGCAAAGCATCTATGGGATGAAATATCTAGAGCATCTAGATCTAACAGTATTTATGTCATGGGTGACTTTAATTTTAGTGGAATAAACTGGGTGAACAAAACAGGGAATAGTGAAGCAGAAGATTTTCTAGAATTAATTGACGATTGCTTTCTTACGCAACACATTAAGGAACCAACGCGGGAAAATAATATTTTAGATTTAGTGTTAACTAACAGGGAAATACAAATTAATGACATCGAAATAGGGAGTGAGCTAGGGAACAGTGATCACAAAGTTATCAGATTTAGCATAGAATGGAATAGACCTGTAGGAGAAAATTCTGTTAAAGTGCCAGATTTTCGAAAAGCTGATTTTAATAGCCTAAGAATTTTTTTGGATCAAATAGATTGGAAAGTCTTGGGTATGGGGTGTGGGCCGGTCTTAGAGCGAGACATGAACCCAGCGACAGGTGACGTAAAAGGGGATTTCGATGTGGATTTAATATGTAACTTATTTAAGAATATTCTAAACAAAGCACAGGAACGTAGTATACGATACAAATTGAATAGATCGAATACTAATGACCCAAAGTGGATAACAAATAATTTAAAGAACCTTATAGTTAAAAAGAGAAATTGGTACAAAAGGATTAAGAATGGGGAAGTCAGGTTAGAACAGGAATTCATACAACTGGTTAGAAATGTTAAAAAAGAGATTAGGAAAGCAAAAAGAAACTATGAAGTCCACATAGCAGAGCAAGCAAAGTCAAATCCTAAAGGGTTTTTTCAGTTATATCGAACTAAGACTAGGGAAAGGATAGGTCCATTAAAATCTGAGACTGGTCAAATAACGGATAATGACAAGGAGATGAGTAGTATTTTTAACAAATATTTTATATCTGTATTTACTAAAGAAGAACTTAACAATATGCCTTCAGCCGAACAAGTCTATGTGGGTGGGGATGAGGACAGGTTGACTAGTTTAGCAGTTACCAGGGAGGATGTAATTAAACAATTAGAAAAACTAAAACCAAACAAATCCCCAGGGCCGGATGAAGTGTTTGCCAGGGTGCTTAAAGAATGCAAAGAGGAGCTTTCCGAGCCACTGTCTACCATATTTAATAAATCAATAGAGTCAGGCAGAGTGCCAGAGTCATGGAAGGTAGCTAATGTGGTACCAATTTTTAAGAAAGGAGATAGATCACTTGCGTCAAACTATCGGCCAATTAGCCTAACGTCTATTGTGGGAAAGTTACTTGAATCAATAATTGCAAATACAATTCGTCTCCATCTTGAAAAACATAAATTAATAAATGAGTCGCAACATGGTTTTACAAATGGCCGTTCATGTTTAACAAATTTGCTAATTTTTTATTCCAGCATAGTTGAGGCAGTTGATAGTGGTAAGGATTGTGATGTTGTGTACCTTGACTTTAGCAAAGCTTTTGATACAGTGCCACATGAAAGACTAATTAAAAAAATAGAAGCTCATGGTATTGGGGGTGCTATATTAACTTGGATTAGGGCATGGCTATTCCAAAGGAAACAGAGAGTTAGTATAAATGGGGTTAAGTCAGAGTGGGATAATGTTGTTAGTGGAGTACCTCAGGGCTCTGTCCTGGGACCTCTGTTGTTTATAATATATATAAATGATTTAGATTCAGGTTTGAGTAGCAACATTTGCAAATTTGCCGACGATACGAAAATCGGTAGGGAAATTAATTCGGAGGAGGACTCGCTATCACTTCAAGTTGATCTAGATAGGGTTTTGAAAAGGTCAAATGATTGGCAAATGCAGTTTAATGCTGATAAATGTAAAGTTCTGAGGCTAGGTAATGATGATAGAGTTACAAGATACGAGCTAGATGGTGTTGAGATTGCGAAGTCGGATTGCGAAAGGGATCTGGGAGTTATGATTAGTAAGAATTTAAAACAAAAGGATCAATGCATGAATGTTCGTAATAAGGCGAATAGGACACTGGGATTTATTAATCGAAGCATTAGCAACAAGACACCTGGTGTGGTTCTTAAGCTATATCTTGCTCTGGTTAGGCCCCATTTAGATTATGCAGTTCAGTTTTGGTCGCCTTATTATAGAATGGATATAAATTCACTTGAACGTGTCCAACGTAGGATGACTAAGTTAATTCCCCAAATTAGAAATCTTTCATATGAAGAAAGATTAACAAAGCTTAAGTTGCATTCACTGGAAAGGCGAAGAGTTAGGGGTTAATTCCCCAAATTATAAATCTTTCGTATGAAGAAATATTAACAAAGCTTAAATTGCATTCACTGGAAAGGCAAAGAGTTAGGGGTGAAATGATAGAAGTTTACAAGTGGATGAATGGACATAACATGGGGGATATTAATAGGGTATTAAAAGTATCAAGAACATAAGAACATAGGTAACTGCAGAAGGCTTATTGGCCCATACGAGGCAGCTCCTATCCATAACCACCCAATCCCACTCATATACATGTCAAACCCACGCTTGAAACAATCGAGGGACCCCACCTCCGCCATGTTATGCGGTAATTGGTTCCACAAATCAACAACCCTGTTACCGAACCAGTATTTACCCAAGTCTTTCCTAAATCTAAACTTTTCCAATTTATACCCATTGTTTTGTGTTCTGTCTTGTGTTGATAGTTTTAATACCCTATTAATATCCCCCCTTGTTATGTCCATTCATCCACTTGTTACAATCTCATACTGCCTACCTCAAGCAAACTGGGGATATTTGGCTAAGATTTCTGGTAGCAAATCATTTTGAATGAAATATTTACTCATCTCTTGAACATTCGTTATAGAATTGTCTCTGAATTCACGTATCTTTTCTTTAAGGGATAGAGGAGCCGAGAGAAAAAAATGCACATGGTTTAATAGATAAAGCTTGGAGGCAAAATGATGAAGTAAAAGAACTTAGAAAAAATACAAGAAGCACATAATAGAGGAGAACCACAACATATATGCAAGAGAAAGGAGTGAATACACACAAACACAGAGAGCAGCAGAGAAGCAGTATGGGAATGATTTAGCATCAAAGGCCAAGGATCAGTCTAAACTACTATATTGCCACATGAGGAAGATGTCGGTAAATGAGTGACCAGGCTACGCAAAAGTGGAGGAGGCTACACAACTCTTGATAAGGAAGTGTGTGCGAAGAACTCGATAAAAACTTTCAGGAGTTTTTAAGTTTGAATCAGAACTGTCCTCAAGTCTACGACTTCTAATGGAAGAGGTGCTATTAGAAGAAAGACTGATTGAAATATAAGCATCACCATAGGAGGCAAAGAAACAGAGGAGCTGGATGTGAAGAAAGCCGTAGGCCCTGACAAGATCTCGCCCATGGATCCTAAAGGACGCGGCTGCAGTATTGTGCGGACCTCCTTGCTGCAGTCCTCAACTCAACACTAGAAATGGGGGAACTTCCTGACATTTAGAAAATGACAAATGTGGTACCTATATACAAGAAAAGAGGAAGATGGGAAAACTACAGCTACTCGTATCACCACAGTAGCACGTTTTCCCTGTAAGATACAGAAACTAATCAAGGCTTTTTGATAATTTAGAACATATAAACTTGTTTCCGAGCATCAACATGGATTCATCAAAGAAAAATCTTTACTTAACTAGCTAATTAGATTACTATGGCAAGATGATGACAATCATAGAGGATAGAGAGGGTTGGGCAGACTGCATTTTCCTCGATTGTCAGAAAGCTTTTGAGACTTCCTCACAAGCGACACCTGTGCAAAACTCGTAAAATAGGGTATTGGTTCGGGAAATGTACTAAAATGGGCGAAAGAGTGTCGTTTAGGAAGAGGGCCAATAGTCGTAGTAAGAGGAGAGCTATCAGAATACTTCACACGAGTGAAGTACCTGAAGGGTCGGTACTAGGGCTCATCCTGTTCCTAATATATGTAAACAATCTAATGAAAGAAGTAAGGTGATCCTTAATGATGTTTGTTAATGATGCTAAATTAATGAGGTAAGTGAGAACTGAGAAGAACTGCATTGCATTACAAGAAGAATTAGACATTCTCCAGAGATGGTCTGAAAAACGGCTACTAGATTTTAACTCTCACAAATGCAAGGTTATGAGGATTGGAGTTGGAGGAAGAAGGCCTCAAATACAGTATAGGATGAAGGCAAGACAGCTTCCAACTCCTGAGAAAGAGAGAGACTTAGGAGTGGATGTAACTTGAGATCTAACAACAGAAGCACACATCAGCAGAGCGCAGCGTGTCTTATTGGCTAACGTCCGGTTATCATTCAGGAACTTGGACAAAGATCCCTCCTGAGCGCTGTATATATCCTTTTGGAGACCTTATACAGGTATTGTGTTTGCTGCCCCGGCATGGAGCCCCTACCTAAAGACGCACAAAACTAGAAAAGGTCCAAAAGTATGCAACAAGGTTTGTTCCCGATCTAAAGGGACTGAGTTGTGAAGAATGACTGAGGAAACTGGACCTCATTACACTAGAGGAAAGAATGAGTAGGGCACACATGATATCGGCATACAAGACACAAAGGGAATTGACAAAGTAGATATAGATGCCATGTTCAAATTAAGGAACAGTAGAACGAGAGAACATAATTGGAAACTAGAAATACAGGCGAGTCACAGGGATGTCAGAAAGAACTTTTTCAATCTAAGAGTCGTAAATAAGTGGAACGGACTAGATGAGAAAGTCGTCGAAGTCAATTTGATACACAGGCTTAAATGTAAATTTGAAACAAAAAACGAGTGAAAGGCGTCACTTCATTGAACTAACAATGGTCGAAAGACGGGACTTAAGAGCAGATGCTCGATCTTGCAAGCACAACTAGGTGAGTACACACGCTCACTCCTTCACGTATTCACACATTCCCAATGAAATAAATTGACTTATCCTCAGCGGCATCTGAGTAAACAAAATATAAACCCCTCAAAAACACGTCCAGCCACAAAACGCTTTGAATAAATATTTCTGATCTACATAAACAACACACGAGTTTTCGAGCGCCAGGGATCCAAACGCTAGCATTAACAGGCTAACAAAACAAACGAACAAAGGAAGGCAACTGTGTTTCTTCTGGTGGCACTAGAGTGCGAGATTCTTGGTGTGTGTGACGGTGACGGTGTGACGGGGATGAGCGGAGGGAGGGAGGGAGGAGAGACCTGCTGAGGGACGGGAGATGGCAGGGACGAGATATAGAAATAAAGAAAAGGACATAGAAGAAATTGAAGAGAGAGTCAGTAGAGGGAGATGGAAGGGAGGGAGGGAAGGGGAGATGGAAGAGAGAGAAGGGGTTGATTGTTATTGAATGGAAGGAAATTAATATTGGAGATAAAAGGAAAGGAACGGATAGAGAAGAGACGGAGGAAGAGGAGAAATGGAAAGTTGAGAGCGGAGATGGAAGGGAGGAAGGGAGGGGGTAGAGGGGATATTCGAGGGAGAGGAGAGAATAGAGGATAGATTGAAGTGACGAAGAGGTGAGGCAAGAAAGGGAACGGCAGAGAGAAAATATTGTGAATTGGGCTGTGATGGTTCAAGGGAAGGGAAGGGAAGGGAAGGGAAGGGAAGGGAAGCGGTTTTGAGAAGTGTTGGCGGTGGGGCGTGGAGATATTGAGGAAGGGGATATGTTAAGAGAGAGAGGAGGTAGGGTAGGGAAGGGAAAGTAATGGGAAGGGGGGTCCTGGCTGGGAGGGAAAGGATGAGAACATCTGGATGGGGATAAGGAAAACAGGGGAGAAGTTTTGAGAAGTGTAAGTGGTAAGTAGTGTTGTGGAAGGGGTCCTGGGGTCCATCCTCTTATTCTTCTTGCCTAACTGACCATATAGTCAGGAGGCCAAGAAGGATTAAGACGACTGGACCCAGGATAACAGCCTCATTACAAGTTGAGTTTTAAGTCTGGTCCTCACCACACACTCACACCTTCACAAAGCACTCGGGAGAGTGCGAAAGACTTAGGGTGTAATTTTTTTTTTTAATTTCAAATACACAAGTGTGGATTTTTATCCTGTGTTATTATGTCTGTGAGAAGACATAATAAGAAATTAAAGAAGAGATGATGGGAAGAAAAAGGGGTGGGAAGGAAAGTGAGAGAGGGGGGGGGGACGAGGGAGAGGAGGAGAGAGAGAAGGGAGGAAAAAGAGAGGAAATAAATGAAGGAGCAAAAGAAGGAAAAAGGTAAAGGATTTAGTCCGATACACAGAAGGGAAAATTTAATACTTTTCACTTCAAAATTTTATTGATTTTGGAAAACAATTTCATCAATTACGTGCAACATATTGAGCCATTATATTAACATTTGATCCATCCTGACTCCAGTTGTGGAGCCAGGCAAAAAATGACAACAAGATGACTCTTGGTTTTCATAAATTCTCCAAAAATTAATAATTTATAGGAAATTGCGCTCATTAGATGTACTAGTTTCTAGTGTGAAAGAATAAGTAAGAATAAGAGGGGTGAGAGTACATAACCCTGACCAACACACACAGGCATGTGCCGACGTCTCGACCCGTGCTGGACCCTTCAGAAGGCTGCACCATTGGTCGAAATATCGTCACATTTCTTTCTTTTCAAGTGTGTGGGTTGGGTCATTTATGGTGACTTATATTTGGGTTTGATTTGTTAGTCTTTTGACTTAAATTTCAGTGTTTATAATTGTGGATATATTGATTTGTTTATAATTTATATCTTACTCTCGCCTTCAGACTCATCTAATTATTACAATGAACTTCAGTTGTCTAGCATACCTGTAAAGTATACATCGAAAGGTTGATCATTAAATAATTTAAATGAGAAAGTACTGAGGCCAGGCTTTACAGTTACAGCCCCGCTCCTGTACCAGGTAAGTCCACTACGGGCTCACCATAGCCCGTGCTACTTGGAACTTTTTGTTCTAAGTAGCGAATCTTAAACAACAACAACAACAAGAGGCCATGCAGTGGGGCTGAACTTGCATCCCTGAGCTTTCCAGACTCGGTCTCAACATTTTCTCATAGAGACGTCACGTTTTGTGATTTCAAGAGATATAATTAGGATGATTGGGCCTAAACCCTCTATCATCATGTCTAACTTTGCGACACGCTATCGCAAAGTTAGCGTGACTTCACGTTACTGATGAAGATTAAGCCGCCCGTAAGTGGTGGCCCTTTTGAGCCATCAATAGATGATACTGGAGATCTGTGGAGGTGCGGCTGCATCCTGCGTGACGGGAGATGTCTCCCGTGACTTCGTTAGTGTGACGCATCGTTATAGAGTGACAGTGTAGAGTGATGATGGATGCACGGGATAGTGGTTACCAGCCTACATGCACGGGATAGTGGTTACCAGCCTACATGCACGCATAAGTGTTCGTTTAGTCTGTTTAATTATCATTTAAACGGAGTTGAAATATTTAAACGTCGAGTAATTATATTAAGCTGGCTAAGTGGTGATAAATATTATATGACTGGTCCGTCCTCTGTTTGGTTGTTTGTAAATGGGTTTGTTGTCTTGTGTCCAAGAGTGTGCTATACCAGTCACGTGTTTGTCCAAGAGTGTGCTATACCACCCACGTGTTTGTCCAAGAGTGTGCTATACCACCCACGTGTTTGTCCAAGAGTGTGCTATACCACCCACATGTTTGTCCAAGAGTGTGCTATACCACCCACATGTTTGTCCAAGAGTGTGCTATACCACCCACATGTTTGTCCAAGAGTGTGCTATACCACCCACATACCCACATATTTGTCCAAGAATGTGCTATACCACCCACATATTTGTCAAAGAGTGTGCTATACCACCCACATATATGTCCAAGAGTGTGCTATACCACCCACATATTTGTCCAAGAATGTGCTATACCACCCACGTATTTGTCCAAGAATGTGCTATACCACCCACATATTTGTCAAAGAGTGTGCTATACCACCCACATATATATGTCCAAGAGTGTGCTATACCACCCACATATTTGTCCAAGAATGTGCTATACCACCCACGTATTTGTCCAAGAATGTGCTATACCTCCCACATATTTGTCAAAGAGTGTGCTATACCACCCACATATATATGTCCAAGAGTGTGCTATACCACCCACATGTTTGTCCAAGAGTGTGCTATACCACCCACATGTTTGTCAAAGAGTGTGCTATACCACCCACATATTTGTCCAAGAATGTGCTATACCACCCACATATTTGTCAAAGAGTGTGCTATACCACCCACATATATGTCCAAGAGTGTGCTATACCACCCACATATTTGTCCAAGAATGTGCTATACCAGCCACATGTTTGTCCAAGAGTGTGCTATACCACCCACGTGTTTGTCCAAGAGTGTGCTATACCACCCACATATTTGTCCAAGAATGTGCTATACCACCCACATATTTGTCCAAGAATGTGCTATACCAGCCACGTGTTTGTCCAAGAGTGTGCTATACCACCCACATATTTGTCCAAGAGTGTGCTATACCTCCCACATATTTGTCCAAGAATGTGCTATACCACCCACATATTTGTCAAAGAGTGTGCTATACCACCCACATATATGTCCAAGAGTGTGCTATACCACCCACATATTTGTCAAAGAGTGTGCTATACCACCCACATATATGTCCAAGAGTGTGCTATACCACCCACATATTTGTCCAAGAATGTGCTATACCACCCACATATTTGTCAAAGAGTGTGCTATACCACCCACATATATGTCCAAGAGTGTGCTATACCACCCACATATTTGTCCAAGAATGTGCTATACCACCCACATATTTGTCAAAGAGTGTGCTATACCACCCACATATATGTCCAAGAGTGTGCTATACCACCCACATATTTGTCAAAGAGTGTGCTATACCACCCACATATTTGTCCAAGAATGTGCTATACCACCCACATATTTGTCAAAGAGTGTGCTATACCACCCACATATTTGTCAAAGAGTGTGCTATACCACCCATATGTTCAAGAGTGTGCTGTATCATTTTCATGAAAAGCGTCAGACTGTGAGGAAGGGTTGGGAGACGCACGCTCTCACTCTTTAACAGATTGGTCGTGTTCACAATATTTAAGTAGAGGAGCTCTTGTGTGTGTACACTTAACACACTCACTACTGCGCCTGTTCACCTAGCAGTAAATAGGTACCTGGGATTTAGACAGCTGCTACGGGCTGCTTCCTGGGGGGAAGGGGGGGGGGGTGCGTGTGTTAGAGACAATAAATGTAATAAATATAATAGAGGAAAAATAGATTGGTTAGAAAGGCGGGGTCCGAGCTAATGTAGCTCGATTCTACAGACACAAATGTTAAATACAATTAGTAAATACACACAAACACATTGAGAAGGTAGAAACAGAGGAACTGTTTACAATGAATAACAATAGAACCAGGGTGGCACCTATGGACGCTTGAGACTCAGATGCGTTGTAGAGATGATAGAAAGTTTTCTTTTAGCGTGCGGGGAAGTGAGTAAATGGAATGACCTAAATGAGCAGGTTGTATTGGTTAACTTCATTCATAACTTTAAAAGCAGGTATGATAGAGAAATTGGTCAGGAATCATTGTATTAGACAACCAACGGCTAGAAAAGCGGGGTCCAAGACCTAGAGCTCGATCCTGCAGGCGAATAGGTGAGTACAAATAGGTGAGAACACACACCCTGTCCACTCTGGGCTTCGCAACTGAGTGGACAGCGCTCATGGGTCGTTGTCTTAGGGGCCTGGGTTCGATTCCTAGCTGAGGCAGAAACAAATTAGCCTCGTTGCTTGGAGAGTAATAAGGGTCGCGTCCTGGGGTGATCCACCCCCTAATAGTGCATGGTCGTCGCTCCGGGCAACTTGCACCTGCCTCAGTAATCTGTGAGCTGTGTTGCCAACACTGCTACACTACCTCGGTTTAGCATTACACCACCACTGTCTTCACTGGTCTGACCAACAGTTGTCATATGTAATGTCACTGGAGATTAACGTCTTTTCGGATTGGCAGATTAAATAGTTATATGGACCTTGCTCTCAGGCGAAAAGTTTAATAGTCACTAGTCACCAGCCGTCCTGTTGAATGCTACAAGCCTCTTCTCACACTGGCTTTCTTCTGTACATCATTATCTTGGACAGTAAAACCCAAGTTGGACTCTGGTTTGGGGCCTCCAGAACCTCCCAGTGATTTCAGTAGCGTTCTGGGCTGGTTAGCTTCTGTACCATCGTGACCGAGTCTGTTAAAGGCAGGTGTCTGGGAATCACCAGGACGCGAGTTTAAGTCACTCCATAGCCTCAAAATGATTTTCATTTATATATTTTTAAATATCATTATCCACTTCAACACGATTGACTTTTCCAATCCACAACGTCGAGTCTTTACAAACCTTCAAATCTTTCGACGCTGTGCCATCATTCATTATCTCTTTCAAAAGAGTACCACACACTCCTCCCACATCAGGACAAGAGCTGCCAACCACCACCTTATCCGCCGTCAAAGAAACTGCCACTCTATCCCCTAAGGAGTGAGTCAACATAGTCTTTTTGATTCAAGTACAGTGCCACCTCCCATCTCTAGACTCTCCACCCAGTAGAACAGTGTCACAACTATCTTACATTCCACTATCGCGGTGTTACAAACCAACTCCCAACTCCCTATTCTAGTTCCGGCATCATCAGTTCCATTCCAGAGTTAGTGTTATCCCTTCTCCCCCTGCATGGTACCCACTCCATCCCCTTCCCCGTAGCACGGTGCCTATGCCAACCCTCCCATCTCCGTGCTACGGTGCCACGGTCCTCAGCTTTAACTATATAATACTCCAAATTGGATCGTCCTGCCATCCGTTCACACATTTCCACGGATTTACTAAACTGTGTGATCACACACACTCTCTCTCTCTCTCTCTCGCTCTCGCTGTTTTAAACTGAGACTAGGGGTTCATAAGGGATGTCAAGTGATGTGCCTAGTGAAACTGCAAGCAAGAGATGTTATCCTTCCTCAGCTCATCTGAAGCCTGCTCCTAGAAACTCATTTATTTCACGAGTGTACTTTGAAACTATCGCATAGGGAACTATCATATAAGGAACCTGGTAAAACTGCAAGCAAGAGCTGTAATCCTTCCTCATCTAAGTTGAACCGTACTCCTAGAGCCCATTTATTTCATGAGCCTGTTATATGCATCGGTAGGAATAACCTTTATTCATTAACAATATTAGGTAACAATCATAAAGAACGGGATGAACCTGTAGCCAACTGTGTGCCAGAGCCTTTATGTGATCAATTGACCTGATATCTCACGTATCAAACCTGTTGGGCGAACAAGTTCCAGATGCGAGTCAGCCTAGAAGTGAATGATCGCTGATGGAGTGATGTTCTTGAGAATGGTACTTCTAGCATGAGACTGTTGAGGGTTGAGAGCCTAGTCTTACGGGTGGCAACTACTGGTACTCCACGGAGTTGGGCCAGGTGCGGAACTTTGAGGACGTTGGCCTTGTACATAACAGTAAAACCACCAACGACCCGACGGTATTGCAGGCTTTGATGTTCATACCGTTCGTACCAGACTTGGTCATGGCTAGAGATAGGCAAGAAGGCCTCTCTCTCCACTTTGTCCAACAGTGTGATGAATGATGGGGGGGGGGGGCAGGCGATCCAGGAAAGGGGTGCATACTCTAGATGAGAGCAAACTTGTGCTTCATATAAAGTTTTGCTGCCCTTACTGTCAAGAAGGCGTGAGATGCGCCGTAGGGCTGTAAGCTTCCTGGCTGCCTTTTGAGTTAAGCACGTGGTTCTTCATTGTCATGGAAGAATCGAACTTCATTCCCAAGATGTCAATTTCGTCTGTGAACTCTAGGGCTTTGCCACCCATTTGCAAGCCTGTCCGATTTGCCATATTCAGTCTAGTTATCATCATCGCTTGTGTCTTCTCAACCGCAAATGTCACCTACTATCTCCTGCCCCAGGTAGAAATCACTGAAAGTTTGTGATTGATGATTCTTGCAGCAGTTGGCATTTCTTCCTTTGTGTGTGTGAAGGTTAGAGTGCAGTCATCAGCATAGGCTTAAGCTTCAGATGAAGTAGATCGTTGAAATAAACATTCCACAGCAGAAGGCCAAGCACACTACCCTGTGGAACGCTGCACCAATTGAGTGGCTATCGGATTCTGCTCCATTGAGGACAACCCTTAGAATCCGTTCTTATATATATATCTCACTAATCTCACAAATAATATGCTCACATAATATCTCCTACCGGCTGAGAATTGGGACAGAGAGAACCAAGATATTTTACCATAAACATCAAACTGAAGCTGAGCGCTACTCCTCGCTGCTTGTGTGCGTGTGTGTACCGTATTCTTCACTTCCAGTGATATCCGCGAACCCATCGCTCTTCTACACCCCCTCAACTCTCCCTTTCCGCCACCCCCTCCCTGCAACTCTCACCGTCTCCCTTCCCCATGATGCACAGCCCAGACGGCTCCGGGATATCCTGTGGGATATAGCCTCCACTGAGGGAGGTACAGGGTGCGGAGGCTTAAAGCTGGCAGCTGTGCTGGCGCTCCCAGAAGCTTGTGTGTGGTAGGTGTGTCCGTGATGTTCTCTCGAATTATGGTTAGAGACTTACGAGAACGATTGTAGACTTGCGAGAATACTCCTGTAGCTCAAAAGACATCGTAAGGAGAGGAAATATCAATAGGTTGAAAAGGCTTATCTTTACTTCCTAAATGTGACAGGAACCAGGTATTAATCGTCTATAACTTACAGTACCCATATGTTAACGTCCAGTACATAACAATACCCACCTATTAACATCACATACACGACAATAACCACATATTAACATCCTGTACTCTACACTACCTAAGGTTCTCTACACTACCTCAGGTTCTCTACACTACCTAAGGTTCTGAGCACTACCCGATGTTCAACAGGTCACGTCATCAATAGGTGTTTATATCAATATATACATCAATATATGTTAATTTTCATATAGATTTACGTAAAGCGATATATATTGATACTAATTGTATAAATCGTCTACTACATGACCTTAAGGATAAGTAAAAGTGAAAAATACCCGCGTCCGTCTTCTGTTGACAAATAAAGAAATTGCGTGTTAAGTTCATTTAAGATTTAATGACTTCTTCAATTCTCATGTTAGATGTAAAATATATAATTTTCCTCTTGCAGATAGGAAGACTCGTCATGGGAATGTTGGCATCAGTTCTCACCCTCATACCATCAATAATAATGGGCATGTACATACTTTTTTTTTAGTCAGTGAAGTAAACCCTTAATTTTTCCTTGTGTCTTCCGTCTATTCCATCAGGCAGATGGAGGTGCCTCTGTTGGCTTTCTTAGTGCCCTTCAGTCCAGACCTGTGGATCGCCATCTTCGTCTCCCTGAACATCACTGCCTTCAGCGTGGCCGCCTACGAGTGGCTCAGCCCCTTCGGTCTTAACCCATGGGGGCGCCAGAGGTCCAAGAACTTCAGCTACGGGTCCGCCCTCTGGGTCATCTGGGGACTGCTCTTCTCTCATCTTGTTGCTTTCAAAGGTGATTTCTTGAGGCACTTTTTACTTTGGTGCGAACTGTGTCACGGTAGTGTTATACCATAAATGGCTTTTATTTATACAATAGTATTCAAAGTTGAGATATGAGATTTTGCCGACATGTCACATTTCACTTCACACCTGGTGGGTTATTGACTGGGTGTAAGGTTGCACCTTCGCCAAAAGCAAATCTATTTCTATGAAAAACTACACCTCCCCTACAAACTACCTCGATAGTTATCTAGATATTTGTGATGGTCTGAAAGCGTATTACGGTTCCGGTAATAGTCTGTTTGTAAACTGGAAAGTGAACCTTTGTCCCCAACAGAAATTATTGTAAAAAAAAAATCGATGGTTTAAATATAAAAAAGTGAACGCTGAAAACATTTTCATTGAAGAATCCAGCAGCCCTTTGTTCTCGCTAAGGACAGACAGGTTGTGGCAAGAGTTAAGGACTCTGTAAGTTAGTGGGTGCAAGGGTTAGGGAGTAGATACGTTATTGGATATAAAGGTTATGGATTAGGTAAGCTATTGGGTATAAGAGTTAGGGATTAAGAAAGTTATTGGGAATAGAAGTAGGGATTAGGTACGATATTGGGTTTAAGGGTTAGGGATTAAGATATAGGGTTTAGGGGGTTAGGGATTAGGTAAGTTACTGGGTATAAGGATTTGGGTTTAGGTGAACTATTAAAGTTGAATTTAAATTAGTGGTTCTTATAATTTATCAGGTCATGGGGGACAGCGTTAAGGCCAGTCACTCGTGTAGTTTACTGGACCGGCCTTATGTTAATGGTAATTAAGTTACCCCTTGTTCCTTGTTGGTATGTTGTGTACTCACTTAATTGTGCTTGCGGGGGGGGGGGTTGAGCTTTGGCTCTTGGGTCCCGCTTCTCAACCGTCAATCTACTGGTGTACTTTGAGATATATACAAGAGTTGTACTTACATTCTTGTACAACCGTACAACCGTACGCGTAGCGTTTCGGACAGGTCCCTGGAATACGATCCCCGCCGCGAAGAATCGTTTTTACAACCAAGTACCCATTTTACTGTTGAGTTAAACAGAGGCTACAGTTAAGGATTTGCGCCCAATAACTCCTCCCCGGCCAGGATACGAACCCATGACAAAGCGCTCGCGGAACGCCAGGCGTGTGTCTTACCACTACACCACGGAGACATAAATTTAGATTCCTGAGCTTCTCGAGCTCTGTCATATCTACATTTGAAACTGTGTATGGAGTGGAGTGATGTGGTGGAGTCAGCCTCCATCACATCACTGCCACGTGTGTGTGGAGGGGGGGGGGGGTTACGTCTGTCTAAGGGGATTTAGATCTATTTATTTCGCCTTATCACATAGCACAAATGCAGTTTGATTAATCTTATCAATTTAGTAGTGCTTTATTTTGTCTGCTCTTAAAGTTGTGAGTGAATGTGTTCATGTGCATTTGTGTGTACTCACCTAGTTGTGCTTGTGGGGGTTGAGCTTCGGTTCTTTGGTCCTGCCTCTCAACTGTCAGTATGAGCGTGTGTGTTTATGTGCGCGTGCTTCTAGGGTCGAGCGATAGTTTCCAGAACCCCACCTCGTGAGCAATTAAGTCTTTTAATGCAATGTATACCATCTCTCCTCTTCCTCCGCCTCATGCCCCTCAGAGGGCAGGACTGAGGGAAGTAGGGCGGGAGAGGCGTGTTGGTTCACGCTCCGTTAAAATCTGGAAATAGTCCGGTTTTTTGGAGGGTTACAACCATGGAACACTGATCACAGTCATCACCAAGTACATAGCGATAACGTAGGCAAGTTGAATACAGAGATTAACAATGAAACTTTGTGTTAAATAGAGAATAAACGTGGGACCACATGGGACTAGTGTCACGAGGCTCATGTATACGTGTGTATTGTCGTATATCTGAAGTATAGTGAACAGTGGTACGTTGAGCAGTGAAGTGGAACGTGACACAACACACATATAAGTTGAAAGTTTAGGAAAATTGTACATGGACAATTGGAAATGTATAATAGTGCCAGAATGAGGCAACACACAAGTATATGTTTACACCTAGAGTAGTTAACAAATGGAATGCATTAAGTAGTGATGTGGTGGAGGCTGACTCCATACACAGTTTCAAATGTAGATATGATAGAGCCCAATAGGCTCAGTAACCTTTACATCAGTTGATTGACAGTTGAGAGGCGGGAGTCAGAGCTCAACCCCCGCAAGCACAACTAGGTAAGCACCAGCCACGAGGCCTACCCAGTGTAAGAGACGTCCTTAAGTGATAATATACTGTGAATATATATTGTAATACGGGAATGTGAATCTAAGAATTAATAATAGAATAAGTTAATATCATTGCAAGCCGGAAATTAATCAGAAAATTCCTTGTGGTAATACAGTCAGATAATAAGTCAAAGTTATAAATCCAGGAACTGGCATCTGGTCACATCCATCCAGCGACCTGTGGCACTCAGTCGTCAGCTGTACATCCATCAGGTATGGTGGAAACGAGGAACTTAAACGAAACACAGGGTACAGGATACAGGGTACAGGACACAGGGTGCAGGACACAGGGTACAGGACACAGGGTGCAGGACACAATCAGACCTACTCATAGAAGGAAAGCAACATGTAAAAGATCTGGGAATTATGACGTCTGACGAACTGACATTTAGTTAACATAACCGAGCAAATATAGCGGCGGCCAGGAAAATGATAGAATGGATTATGAGAACGTTCAAATCCAGGGAACCCACAGCAATGCTAACACTATTTAAATCACTGGTACTGTCCCGTCTTAATATTGCTCAGTACTCGCTTTCCCTTTCAGAGCAGGAGAGATCTCTGAATTAGAGGGAATACAGAGAACATGGGACCTGCCCGAAACGCTGTGCGTACTAGTGGCTTTACAAGAATGTAAATACTGTACTATCCAATGTATTCTCACAAACCCAATGTACCTTCTTGTATATATATAACTAAATAAAAATAAATAAATAAAACATACAAGGCACGCATAGAAACGATAAAACATCTGAATTATTGGGACGTCTCAAAGTTATCAAAATGTACTCTCTGGGAAGGAGACGGGAAAGGTATCAAATAATATATACATGGAAGATACTGGAGGGCCAGGTCCCAAATTTGCACAGTAAAATAAGAACATACTGGAGCGAAAGGTACGGAAGGAAATGCAGAATAGAACCAATAAGGAGTTGAGGTGCCATAGGCACAATCAGAGAACACTGTTTTAACATCAGAGGTCTAATGCTATTCAACACTCTCCTAGCAAACATTATAAATATTGCCGGAACGATGGTGGATGTATTCAAGAGGCACTTGGACAGGTTCTTGCAAGAAGTGCCGGACCAACCAGGCTGTAGTGGACAAGTGAGCATGCGGCCGCTCCAAGCAACAGCCTGTTGGATCAAGTTATCACAAGTCGTGGCTGGTCTCAGGCTGGACTCGGGGAGTAGAAGAACTCCAGAAACCCTCTCCAGGTATGCTCCCTCCTTTTCCTCCTTCCGTTCCTTCTATTCCTCCTCCTACTTCATTCCCTCTTCAGCACTCTTTATTAACATCTCTCCCACTTCCACTCTGCATGCCTTCTACCTTCCCTCTTTTCTCAACCTGCCTTAACTCCTCTCTCCCCGTAAGCAAATATATTGACATATAATAACATTTCACGCCCCATAAGTCTGGCCCAGAAGAGCCATTCATTAAGCACTATCCTCCCACCAAGACCCTTGTGACAAACCAGGTAATATCCTGCACCATTCCTGCCACATTGATCACGGCCAGCAAGGCGCACTTCTGGACACTGAGTTAATGAATTGTTCCTTTCTCGGCATTCTGTACCACATTAATTCGCAGTGGAATAGAGAAACATTAAATGGTTAGCAGAGAGAGAGAGATGTATTAATGTAAAGAAGTATGATGGTAATGTAATGGTAATATACACAGAGAGTAATCACACTATCATGATGCATCAATGAGAAAATCCGTAGGCGCCGTGATGAGGGTGTGAACCCGTGTGGTGGGTGTTCCCAGGCACACGGAGCACCCAGTGTATATGTGTATGTGTAGGTATGTGTGTGTAGGTGTATGTGTAGAGGAGCGTCAGAGGTAGAGGACATTCCTAGAGGACAGAGCCATTAGGGGATTGTGTGAAACTCTGGTTAACCTTAAGTGGAAGCCTCAGGAATCCTCGAGGGTGCTGTAGTACCCCAGGTTGCAATCCTTTTGACCATGCCGTGGTCTAGTTGTCTAGAGCGTGTGCCTGGGAACACATAGCACATAGGTTCGAACCCTCATCACGGCTCCTACAGATTTTTTTATGGTAATATGATGGTACTCGTAATAAGAACTATATGTTGTATTCCAATGAATACTTCGATGAATCTAATGCTTCTCTTATTACTAAAGCCTACCTGCATACTATACTGTACTTGAATAGTTTTAAGTTATTATTACCCATATATTGTCTAAGCTTTTAATTTCGCTATTATGTCTTATTATTATATGCAAAAACATTATTATTAAGACAAAAGTTGAATAAAAATATACAATAGTCATAAGAACGTGATATGTTTATGAAAAAAATATTAGTCTTTGACAGGGTCGAACCCGTATCCCTGGACTCCAGGGTTGTGGGTTCGATCCCATTCCAGAGCTTCAATAAGCTCTGGATTGAAGCAAATAAACGGATTATTACAAGAAGTGTTAAACCCAGAAGCAACAATTATCATCAGTGCTTTTGTTGTCTCCCCGTGCAGCTCCTAAATCGTGGCCCAACAAGGTGTTGATCAACGTGTGGGGCGCCTTCAGCGTCATCTTCGTCGCCTCCTACACCGCCAACATTGCCGCCCTCTTCGCCGGCCTCTTCCAGACGCGGTACCTCCACGAGAAGAAGGTAAGGGGTCACGGAAGGCTGGGAAGTTCTATGGTGTAAATGGGAGCAGGGAAGGGGTTCTGTGTTGCGGTGAATGGGGCAGGTAAGGGGCTCTTTATTGGGGTGAATTGGATCAAGAAAATTGCATCATGTATGTTGGAGGTTTTTTGAGGATTTTGAATGAGGTGTTGCAGCCTTGTGGCTTATTGCGTACTGTGACTCTCAACTCTTTCCTGGGCATTGGCAGGAGTGTTGTGTGCTCCTCACATGAGTAGTGGAGGGTGAATGGGGGGTCGTCACCTTCCTGTCTTTCCCCTCCCTCGCTCCATCCCAGGAAAGGGATTTGGGAATCAAAACACCGTAACCACTATCGTCGACGGTAAGACAAGTGTCGAGGCCCTCTTGGCAGCGAGAGGAAAGTTGGTTAAGTTTGGTTCTCTACGAGTGTTGTCTCTCCTCACGATTTAAAGTCTTCTCTTCTCAATGAGAAAATGAACGACCACCCTTTTCTTCTTGAATGGTCAGCACTCTTCACTGTAAGATAATGAGTGGGCAGCACTCTCTCATCGTTGTAAGATAATGAGTGGGCAGCACTCTCTCATCGTTGTAAGATAATGAGTGGGCAGCACTCTCTCATCGTTGTAAGATAATGAGTGGGCAGCACTCTCTCATCGTTGTAAGATAATGAGTGGGCAGCTCTCTCTCATCGTTGTAAGATAATGAGTGGGCAGCACTCTCTCATCGTTGTAAGATAATGAGTGGGCAGCACTCTCTCATCGTTGTAAGATAATGAGTGGGCAGCACTCTCTCATCGTTGTAAGATAATGAGTGGGCAGCGCTTTCTCATCGTTGTAAGATAATGAGTGGGCAGCGCTCTCTCATCGTTGTAAGATAATGAGTGGGCAGCGCTCTCTCATCGTTGTAAGATAATGAGTGGGCAGCGCTCTCTCATCGTTGTAAGATAATGAGTGGGCAGCACTCTCTCATCGTTGTAAGATAATGAGTGGGCAGCTCTCTCTCATCGTTGTAAGATAATGAGTGGGCAGCCCTCTCTCATCGTTGTAAGATAATGAGTGGGCAGCTCTCTCTCATCGTTGTAAGATAATGAGTGGACAGCACTCTCTTCACAAAGATAATGAGTGCACGACGGAAAGCGAGTGGTCTCTCTCGTAGCAACTGGAAGATAAATGATAATATCTTCCCATTTCTCAATGAAATATTGTTCTTTTTTTCGCTGACTTATGTCCTCGCAGTATTACCAGTGCCTCTGGAGCGACCCGGGCCATGAATCATGCCTAACAGTGGCTCTGGATGATACAGTATGCCAGACAAGTCTCTGTATAAACCCTTATTGTGTATCGGGAGCACTGCTTTGTTTACCAGTATGGTGTATTGACTAGTGATTCGTGTTTTCTGAACGCAGTTTATCGAATACGTAATTAATATTAATATTTAATTAATACGTAATTAATATAATAGTGAAATCATTTATCTTAGATTAGATGGGCTAGAAGGTGACACACAAACACTCCCACTCACTCACCAGTATCACGTGTCACTATATATTCCACTTGCCTTTGATCGCAACTGACTGGCGAGGTCAGAGGTTCAAGTTCAGGTTGAGACAATAAATTTGTCTTTTTTGAAACAATAAAATACATCTCAAAGGGATAGAGTAGCTTAGGCTATTTCTACCCTCCTCTACTTCAAGTCCCTCAAGGGGCGCACAAATCCATTGAGTACAAATCCACAAATCACAGTACAGTACAAGAATCACATATTACATTGCAGGTTAATATAGTAAACACAGCATATAAGTGTTACACTCTTGGGGCAAAGTGCTTGTAGCTCCTAAGTATTCTGTCTATCATACCATTATCATACATCCACAGGTCAGAGATGGTGGGTATAATGAAATGTTGGTAGGGACCGTGGGGAGGCTGCAGGGCGGTGTTGACTGGGGAGTGGGTTGGTGTAGGGAATAGGGGTGTAGTCCCCTACACCCTTATCCCCCCAGGGGGGGGTTAGGGGACTAGGGTTTATGATGTCACGAACACACATTAGCATATTATGGCAAAAATATGATAGGTAACTTTTTTTTTAATTTTGTGGAGACTAATGAAAATGTTTTATTATACAGTTTAAGAAATTGGCGTTTTGAATTTTTATTTTTAGAATACTTTTAAGGACCATCTGGTCCCAGATTTGACGGGAGGTTTATAGGGAGGTGTCCCTATGGGACTGCCACGCTATACTCGTTTCATTGATGCAGACTCCGACATGAGCATATTAGGCACAAGCCCCGTAACAACCACTTTGGAAAATCTTAGGCAATAAATCAGCATAATTCTTTTTTCCTCGTAATTTTCTCTCCCCCTAATTTATCCCTCTCTTGACTCATAACCGGCCCATGTGGTCTAGTGAAGGGACTCCCTCGTGTCCTGTAAGTCCCTGTGACCTAGCAAGTTACTGACCCCTGTGCGCTAATAGGCCGCCTGCTGGAGACAAATAATATAAACTAATTTGCAAAGTTGTCTGTCAGTGTAAAAGTCATCTAACTCTGTGTTGTAGAATGTTGTAACGAGAAAGATCCCTGAATCGTCAAATGACAGAGTGCACAAGATCTTGATCAGAAATAATTTTAGCGTCCCACATCGAATGAGGACGGAAACATCTCTGGTCCAGAGACAATTAAATAGTCTAATCACTCAGTCAAAAACCAAACAAGATCAAATTCAATTTGGGCCAACTACGGCCATGTAGTTATCAAATTAAATTACCTTCAGTTCTTGAGTGATCAATAAAGTCTCCCAAGAGTTCATTATGGCGCCACTCTCTTCTGGCAAGACCGTGAAACTCAAACTTAATCATGTCGGAGCTATACACATTTGACCTCGATCCTGTGTAAAGAATGGTGGCCGAGGTGAGTGCCGCTCAGTGTTTGCCAGGAGTCTGGGCAACCTTTGATGTAAATTAAGTGTCGTGTTGGGTGCATCCTTTTTTTTCTAAACTGGTAGGCACAGGAGCAGACGACTTCTGATTCCTGTTAAAACGCTGAGTGTGTGTCCTTCCCATAGCTTATGATAAGCCTTACCCTACTACTTTTCCTTGTAACACGATCCGCCAATTGGTTAACAACCAGGTACCCAATTACTGCTGCGTAAAAAGAGACGAAGAGTTAAGGATTTGCGCACAATAAGTCCTCCCTGTCCAGGACTCGAACTCAGACCAAGTCGCTCGCAAGGCGCGGGACTACCCTCTGTATACCATAGTGCCGTGTATGTCCCATAGTTCTCCATGTATACCATAGCACCCTCCGTATATACCATAGCTCGGTGTATGTATACCACAGCCCTTTACATATACCATAGCACCACTCAATACCATCACGCTCTATGCATACCATAGATCTCTATGAACACCATAACGTTATATGCATAACATGGCGTTGTATGCATACCATAGCACTGTGTTTGCCATGGTATCCTATGTATATCTTAGCTCTGTGTATACCGTAGTGCTGTGTATACCATAGTACTCTGTGTATACCCTTGCATTCTGTGTATTCCAAAACACGCTGTGTATAACATAGCTTTCTATGTATACCATACCATAGTATGTATTACATATCGATGTGTTTATATCATAGAGTACTATCTATATACATCATAGCCATCAATGTATACCATCGCACGCTATGTATACCGTTGTACACTATGTATACCGTTGTACACTATGTATACCGTTGTACACTATGTATACCATAACACTTTCTAGACCAAATTCCAGTATGCATAACACTCCAATGTATAGGAGTGTTGTTATACTATTATACACAATAGGTATAACATAATCATATATATATATATATATATATATATATATATATATATATATATATATATATTATTAAATATGACCGAAAAAGTAAGATTAATAATTCTAACGCGAATTTTCTCAATCTTTCGTACATTACGCTTCACTGTTGGAGGTAAATCAAAAATCAATTCTCCAAAATTCATTTTTATTTCTAGTCTGACGCGACACGGGCGCGTTTCGTAAAACTTATTACATTTTCAAAGACTTTAGTTCACAAATACACAACTGAATAGAACTTACGTATCTCTGATTTTATATCTACATTTGAGTGAGGTGGAAGGGGTGATGTGGCATTAACACAAGACAGAACAAGAGTATTAATAGGGTATTAATTTCATCAACACAAGACAGAACACGAAACAATGGATATTGAATAGAAGTGTTTGTAGAAAGCCTATTGGTCCATATTTCTTGATGCTTCTATATTGGAGCGGAGTCTTGAGGTGAAATATTGGTCCATATTTCTTGATGCTTTGATTGACCAATAGGCTTTCTACAAACACTTCTATTCAATATCCATTGTTTCGTGTTCTGTCTTGTGTTGATGAAATTAATACCCTATTAATACCACACTTTGTTCTGTCTTGTGTTAATGCCACATCACCCCTTCCACCTCACTTAAATGTAGATATAAAATCGGAGATACGTAAGTTCTATTCAGTTAAGTATTTGTGAACTAAAGTCTTTGAAAATGTAATAAGTTTTACGAAACGCGCCCGTGTCGCGTCAGACTAGAAATAAAAATGAATTTTGGAGAATTGATTTTTGATTTACCTCCAACAGTGAAGCGTAATGTACGAAAGATTGAGAAAATTCGCGTTAGAATTATTAATCTTACTTTTTCGGTCATATTTAATAATATATGTCTACAGGAAAGACTGCTACCAAAATATATATATATATATATATATATATATATATATATATATATATATATATATATATATATATATATATAATATATATATATAATATATATATATATATATATATATATATATATATATATATATATATATATATATATATATATATATATATATATATATATATATGGCACAACTGCATATATATGGCAGTATGCATAACACTCCAATGTATAGGAGTGTTGTTATACTATTATACACAATAGGTATAACATAATCATATATATATATGTGTGTATATCACGAAAATAAACACGTGATTAAGAATGTGACAATGTCAGACCACGAAGGAAAAATGAAACAGGAAATTTCCTTAAGTACTTTCGTATATTAAGTGAAGATGTATTCTGAAGATGTATTTAATATACGAAAGTACTTAAGGAAATTTCCTGTTTCATTTTTCCTTCGTGGTCTGACATTGTCATATATATATATATATATATATATATATATATATATATATATATATATATATATATATATATATATATATATATATATATATATATATATATATATGGCACAACTCTCCTAAACACGAGAGTGAAGTATACAACTTTAGAACACTTTCCCACCAGGAGACTAGTGTTCTAAAGTTGTATACTTCACTCTCGTGTTTAGGAGAGTTGTGCCTTAAGCATAGACACTGTGTCTTCCCATATTAACAGGGACTTGATGAAATTAACGTCTAAATGACCCCTCACTTGCTCTAGTGCTCTTGGGAGGTGGTGATCTTTGGTGTATTTAAATACTCCGAAATTACCATCTCTTTTAAGGGTCTGAGCTGGTGGTGGAGCGGGTTAAGGCGTACCTGTTATGCCAGTTGCTGGAAGGCTTCTGTGCTGGCTAGGGTTCGAGTCTCCTGGTGGGAAAGTGTTCTAAAGTTGTATATATATATATATATATATATATATATATATATATATATAACCGAAAGTCATGGAGACTAAATATTGTTAACGACCACAAATACGTTAAGAGCTTGTGCAACATTTGTGTGGTATTATGTATGCATAATTTGGTCGTATGCATGCATGGAAAGTTGTGAGCTATACATACTTAAGCTAACTTCTGTAGTACAATTTATACGAGTTTGTACAGTTAGTATATTTATGACTTACGGATTTTCAACACATTTCATGGGAAGATTTAGGTAGTGGATACAAACTCGTGCACAGATACACGCACGCACGCGTGCATACGTGCGTGTGCCTGTGCTGGTTCGTGAGCTAAGGGGACTGTGCTATGGAGAAAGACTGAGGGAACTGGACCTCACCATACTGGAGGAAAGAAGGAATAGGGCAGACATGATAACGACATTCAAGATACTATGGGGGATTGTCAAATTAGATATAGAAGCAATGAGAAAATAAGTTGGGGCCATGATGAGGGTTCGAACCTATGCTCTGTGCACTCAAAGCAAACACCTTAGGCGACTAGGCCACGACATGGTAAAAAGATTGCAACCTGGGATTCTACTGAATCCATGAGGGTTCCGAAGGCTTCCACTGAAGCCGAACCAGAGTTTCGCGCAATCCCCCCTCCCATGCACTTAATGGAAGCCTCAGGAACCCTCGTGAATTCAGTAAAATTCCAGGTTGCAATTCTTTTACCATGCCGTGGCCTAGTCGTCTGAGGAGTTTACTTGGGAGTAACCAGAGCATAGATTCGAATCCTCATCACGGCTCCTACTGATTTTCCCATTGATACATCACGTTAATGAGATTTCTCTGTGCATATAGAAGCAATGTTCAAATTAAGGAAGAGCAGAACGAGAGGACATGATTGGAAAGTGAAAACACAGATGAGTCACAGATATGTCAGAAAGAACTTTTACCCCTCTAAGCATCGTATATATGCGGAATGGACTAAAGAGGAAATTGTCGAAGCCAATTCAATACGTAGCTTTAAATCTAAATATAAGAAAAACGATTAAAGAGCGTCACTGAACAAATGATGATCAACATGTTTAAGAACAGATGTTCGACCCTGTAAACTCAACTAAGTACAACTAGGTTAGTACACACGCACTCACAAACACACACATGCACACACACACACACACACACATGCACACACACACACACACACACACACACACACACACACACACACACACACACTCACACTCACACTCACACTCACACTCACACACACACTCACACACACACACACACACACACACACACTCACACTCACACTCACTCTCTCTCTCTCTCTCTCTCTCTCTCTCTCTCTCTCTCTCTCTCTCTCTCTCTCTCTCTCTCTCTCTCTCTCTCTCTCTCTCTCTCTGTCTCTCTCTCTCTGTCTCTCTCTCTCTCTCTGTCTCTCTCTCTCTCTGTCTCTCTCTCTCTCTCTCTCTCTCTCTCTCTCTCTCTCTCTCTCTCTCTCTCTCTCTCTCTCTCTCTCTCTCTCTCTCTCTCTCTCTCACACACACACACACACACACACACACACACACACACACACACACACACACACGGACAGACACTCAAAGTTTCTCTCACTGCCCAAGTTTCTAATCCACTAGAGTAGAACAGGGAAATAGAATGACTGAGGGATAGCACCACAAATAGGGAAGGGAGTGAACTAAGAGATTGACCGAATACAATTTCGGGTGAGAATTAAAAAATAAACGATAAAGAACACAATAAAAAGTCTTAGCAATGAACTGAGGCTGGCTAAGGAGACAAAATGCCTCAAGTTAAATCCCAATCAGACCCAGCATGCGACAACTCCTAGGAAACAGAGCTCAAACTGATGAAGGCACCTTCCATGGATTCCCTTATTTGCACAAGTGCTTTAAAGGAACCTAGATGATAAGTCTGCACATAAGGAAGCAGCTGTGAAAGCAGTTCACAGGAAGCAGCAAAGTGCACAAGCCTGCTGTTGGAAAGAAAAAAGGCTGTCATAGTAGTTCAGGAACAGGTAGGCTCCCAAATAGGATTGGAGAATGAAGGACTGAACAATAGAAACAAGAATCCTGGAGGATTTACAAATGGTGGAGGATTTTCTCAATAGCAGCATAGAGAAGGTTCTCAGGCTAGGCAGTTATAAGAAGGAAAGAAATCGACTGATAGATAGTATTCCCGAATGAAGGCCACAAAAGAGAGAATCCTATCCAAGAAGAGTAAACTTATGCTTGTTTTAGAATACAAAATGTTTTTCTGCAGGGGGACAGGACAGTGAAATAGACAAGGCAATAGAAGCAAGGAAGAGATACATGGTAAGGGAAGGGAATTTGTGACCTCTAAATAAGCATAAAGTAAATTACTTTGACCAAGAAACCATATAAGGATTCAAGAGGGGGGGGGGGGGGCTAGAAGGGTGGATTTCTTCCTGAAATCTGTGGATCAGAAATTACATCTACTCAGACATAGTCTGACTTGAGGTGACTATTTTTGTTCATCAAATTAGGACCACCAATACACGCATACAGAGTGGCTCCAGGCGCTGCACATTAACACCCACCCACATGTCCACACACATGGACATTTGGAACTCATGGACTGGAATTCAGCACATGTTACTGGAACTTAGCACATGTTACTGGAACTTAGCACATGTTACTGGAACTTAGCACATGTTACTGGAACTTAGCACATGTTACTGGAACTTAGCACATGGGTTTCAATACAGAGTGGTTATCAGAGAGAAATATTCCCTAGAGGACAATGGAAGCTCCATGTGTGGGGCGCTCATCACACGTGGAGCTGGTGTGTGGCACTATTTGTGTTTATGAAGTATTTCCGTGTACGGCATGTGGTCATATTGGCTTAGCACTTTCTCATAATTATCTTTCATTTTTTCTCTTCTGGTACTGACACTAAATTAATTTCATACATGCTTTAATTATTTTAGTTAATAAAATTAGAAGTAAAATTAATTGTAATATATTTAAAATTTGTATTACAATCCAATGTTCTCACCTTTATGTACTCAGTCGCTATATCACCCGTTCACTTGGTCAAGTTATCACCCGTTCATTTGGTCAAGTTATCACCCGTTCACTAGGTCAAGTTATCACCCGTTCACTTGGTCAAGTTATCACCCGTTCATTTGGTCAGGTTATCTCCCGTTCACTTGGTCAAGTTATCTCCCGTTCACTTGGTCAAGTTATCACCCGTTCACTAGGTCAAGTTATCACCCGTTCACTTGGTCAAGTTATCTCCCGTTCACTAGGTCAAGTTATCACCCGTTCACTTGGTCAAGTTATCACCCGTTCACTAAGTCAAGTTATCACCCGTTCACTTGGTCAAGTTATCTCCCGTTCACTTAGTCAAGTTATCACCCGTTCACTTGGTCTTGTACGTCAACTTAGGTTATAGTGTAATATACATCCAAAAAAGACTTAAGTCCCATTATCTTCCTCTACACATGCACTCAGATCCCATGTCACTTCCTTACTGTCATGAGAGACCGGGGCCAGGATTCGTCAACCAATTACGCATCCACTTACGAAACCTGTATATCTTTCAACATTCATGGCAGCTTTACTTACATTTATTAAACAGTTTCTGAGCTCCGAAGCACTACGAGATTGTTTATACCAATAATAATCTTGGATTGTGGTGCTTCAAATCTCATACACTGTTTAATAAATGTAATAGAGCTGTCATCATCGTTGCATGATTATATATATATATATATATATATATATATATATATATATATATATATATATATATATATATATATATATATATATATATATATACAGGTTTTGTAAGTGGATGTTTAAATAATTAATCCTGGTCTCGTCACGCCTATAAAATCTCTCGCCGTGTAACGGTCCAATTCGGGACATGTATAAATAATTTCATGCAGCTCTGAGCGAGAAAACCAATTCAACTTTCCACTGATTTTATTTAATAACCGTTTGTCGCTCACAGATCATTGGTGATTTCATTTATATTCCGGTTAGAACAGCGGATCACGGGGTTGAATCATTGGGTGTTGTACTCACCTATATCTACATGTAGGTGAGTACAGGGGTTTGTGTACTCACCTACATTTACTCGCATACTTGTGCTTGTAGAGTCGAGCATCTGCTCTTAAGCCCTGCCTTTCGATCATCATTAGTTCAATGCAGTGACTCACTTCACTCGTTTTCTTATAATATTTACATTTAAAGCTGTATGTCGAATTGCCCTTGACAACTTCATCTAGTCTGGTCCACTTATTTACGACTTAGATTGAAAAAAAGTTAATTTTGACATCTGTCACTCATCTGTTTCCACTCATTTTAGTTTCCAATTAAGTCCTCTTGTTCTACTGTTCGTTAATTTGAACATGGCCTCTATATACTGCCAGTCTCCCTTAGTATCACGTATATCGTAGTCATGTCTGCCCTATTCCTTCTTTCCTCCTGTGTAGTGAGGTCAAGTTCCCTCAGTCTTTCTTCATAGCTCAGTCCTCTTAACTCAGGAACGAGCCTTGTTGCATATTTTTTGGACCTTTTCTAGTTTTGTTTTGTATTTCTTAGGCTGGATTTTTATTCATGTTGCGGAAGGATAAGGAGACGTTTGCCAGCATGAAGATATGCTGTTGGCGTTATTCTGCTGATTTCTGCCTCTGGTGTTAGATCTCTAGCTAAGTCCTCTCCTAAGTCTTTCTCTTGTTCAAAGGTTGGGAGTTGCCTTTCCTTCATCATGTACTGTAATTGAGGTCCTCTTCTTCCACTTTCTATCCTTTTAATCGTGCATTTATCAGAGTTAAATTCTAGTAGCCATTTCTCAAACAATCTCCGGAGATTGTCTAGTGCATCTTGTAATTTATTGCAGGCCTCCTTAGTTCTAATTCGCTTCATTAGCTTAGCATCATCAGCAACATGGTTAAGAACGGGATGTGCACTAAAACCGTCTTCATCGGTACTCCACTCATTACTTCTTTTTACTTTGATAGCTCTAATTTTACTGTGACTCTTTACCATCTTCCTGAGCAGTATTCCTTCACTCACTTCAGTACTTTTCCTGATACACGAGGATGAAGTTACGTGAGGTAAGGAGAGGGGTGGAGGAGAGATAAGGTGAGAACTTTGGAGAGTAACAGTGGAGAGAGAGTGGTGAGACATGGAGAGAACCAGTGGAGAGAGAGTGGTGAGACATGGAGAGTAACAGTGGAGAGTGGTGAGACATGGAGAGAACCAGTGGAGAGAGAGTGGTGAGACATGGAGAGTAACAGTGGAGAGTGGTGAGACATGGAGAGTAACAGTGGAGAGAGAGTGGTGAGACATGGAGAGAACCAGTGGAGAGAGAGTGGTGAGACATGGAGAGTAACAGTGGAGAGAGAGTGGTGAGACATGGAGAGTAACAGTGGAGAGAGAGTGGTGAGACATGGAGAGTAACAGTGGAGAGTGAGTGGTGAGACATGGAGAGTAACAGTGGAGAGAGAGTGGTGAGACATGGAGAGTAACAGTGGAGAGAGAGTGGTGAGACATGGAGAGAACCAGTGGAGAGAGAGTGGTGAGACATGGAGAGTAACAGTGGAGAGTGAGTGGTGAGACATGGAGAGTAACAGTGGAGAGTGAGTGGTGAGACATGGAGAGTGAGTGGTGAGACATGGAGAGTAACAGTGGAGAGTGAGTGGTGAGACATGGAGAGTGAGTGGTGAGACATGGAGAGTAACAGTGGAGAGTGAGTGGTGAGACATGGAGAGTAACAGTGGAGAGAGAGTGGTGAGACATGGAGAGTAACAGTGGAGAGAGAGTGGTGAGACATGGAGAGTAACAGTGGAGAGAGAGTGGTGAGACATGGAGAGTAACAGTGGAGAGAGAGTGGTGAGACATGGAGAGTAACAGTGGAGAGAGAGTGGTGAGACATGGAGAGTAACAGTGGAGAGTGAGTGGTGAGACATGGAGAGTAACAGTGGAGAGTGAGTGGTGAGACATGGAGAGAACCAGTGGAGAGAGAGTGGTGAGACATGGAGAGTAACAGTGGAGAGAGAGTGGTGAGACATGGAGAGTAACAGTGGAGAGAGAGTGGTGAGACATGGAGAGTAACAGTGGAGAGAGAGTGGTGAGACATGGAGAGTAACAGTGGAGAGTGAGTGGTGAGACATGGAGAGTAACAGTGGAGAGTGAGTGGTGAGACATGGAGAGTAACAGTGGAGAGAGAGTGGTGAGACATGGAGAGTAACAGTGGAGAGAGAGTGGTGAGACATGGAGAGTAACAGTGGAAAGAGAGTGGTGAGACATGGAGAGTAACAGTGGAGAGAGAGTGGTGAGACATGGAGAGAGAAGAGATGGAGAAGATTAAGGATGGAGATGTAGTGAAGTAAAGGGTAATTATCGAGGTTGGGAGACAAGGAGTGAATGAGGGGTAAGGAGTGAGTAGAAGTGTGGGTGGGGAAGGAGGAGGACGGGGTGAGAGTCGGGTAGAAGAGAGAAGAAGGGGTGAGAGTCGGGTAGAAGAGAGAAGAAGAGGTGAGAGTCTGGTAGAAGAGAGAGGAAGGGGTAAGAGTCTGGTAGAAGAGAGAGGAAGGGGTGAGAGTCTGGTAGAAGAGAGAGGAAGGGGTGAGAGTCTGGTAGAAGAGAGAGGAAGGGGTGAGAGGAAGGGAAGAGCGCAGGGTACAGTCACATTCATCACCTTTAAAGCACCAGCCTGGTGCGTGTTGCTTCAGATTGCTTGTCTCTTCATGACGTCTTGTTGACCTCTTGCTGGTCTACTGGTCTACTGTTGACCCCGAGGGAATAATGTGTTCACTTGCTCATCTGTTCATGGGTTCACATTGACCCTCATATTGGTGAATTATTGATCTTTTGATGATTTATCTCGTACTGACAGTTAGTTAACTCCTTGTCTATCTTTTTATTAACAATCGGGAATCCTTGAAACATTCCAAGGATCGAATGATCTTTGGAATGGAATGATTCAAGGATCATTTCATTCCTACTCAGTCTTCATATTCCCAGTTCCTTGTCCAAGTGTTATATAGTCACGCTGGCTTAACATCAGCTAATTACCTTACCTCGTTCGATCTCAATAAGGTAACGTTAATTGATCTCAACGTTCAATCTCTGTACTAGACATGACCATTTCATTCCCTTTATATACTGCACATGTACAACCTGTTCTACCAGTGCCTAATTGCACAGAACCACCAGTAAAGGCATAGGATTCAGTTGGTTTGAGATTTTGAAGACAACTGTAAATAGCAACGATGAACCAGCGAGACTCGACCTAAGCTTTACTCTGAACGACTCAGACATAAGGGAAACCGGTTTCGAAGCTCCCGTGGAAATGAGTGATCACCGTGTACTGATGTTCGATTCTGTACCCTCTGGTAGATGATTTACATATATCAGAAACAGTATAGGTCCAAGGACTGAACCCTGCGGGACTCCACTAGTGACACCTCGCCAATAGGAGACCTCACCCCGCACAGTGACTCGCTGTCTTCTGTTGCTTAGATACTCTCTTATCCAATGGAGTACCTTCCCTTTCACTCCTGTCTGCATCTCCAGCTTTTGCACTAGCCACTTATGTGGTACTGTGTCAAAGGCTTTCTGGCAATCCAAAAATATACTGTCTGCCCACCCCTCTCTTCCATACTTGAACTGTGTTGCCTGGTCGTAGAATTCAATTAATCCTGTGAGGCAGGACTTGCCATCCCTGAAGCCATGCTGATGCTGTGTTACAAAGTTCTTTCGCTCCAGATGTTCCACTAGATTTTTTCGCACAATCTTCTCTATCAGCTTGCATGGTATGCAAGTTACAGTGTGTGTGTGCGTGCACGTGATGATATTCCAGTAGCCTTTAACCTTTTACTGATATACTCACAACATTCATTTTCCCCTCACTAAATCATCTCTACATATCCGTATTTAACGTGTACAGTGAATGGTCCATTATGAAATATCAAAGATTTATGTTGCCCGTAAGAGCCCAAAACCAGACAAATTTATTGCCATCATAAAAGGTTTATTAAACCGTCTCGTGCATGGAGAACAGAATGCTTTACACCTACAATGGTTCATACTTAATAGGGTAATTATTCACCATGTTCTAGGGCATGACTTTAATTGGTTGACAATGTTGTTAGTGTTCTGTGTGAGTTATAAACACACAGGAACGTACATTCTCCTTCCCCAGACTTTCCTACTTTCATACTTTTATTCATTTAAATGATACTGATTTGTATAAATGTTTGTAGGTGTGTAACAGAGATACTCCTCCGTCTCTCGGTAACTGGGACTCCCTCACCCACACCACCAAAACCCCCTCACCTTCATTCTAATACGCATTCCACCATCACCCTTACCCTAATACTCCTTCCACCATAATACCAACTAGTTTGAGAAGCAAATTGCTCAATTCCGATTACTAGTTTAACCCCCTTTTATCGAGAATCTCCCCCCTCCCCATATTAATTTCCTCTATCATCCCGAGAAGAGGAGAGGAGAGGTGAGGGCTGCGCCGTGACTGGCTCCTAATGACTGTTGCTGCCGCCTGGGCTCCCTGCCTCACGGTCTTGGGTGGGTCGTGGCAGCCATATGTCTAGGTGCTTATCTTCGGGTAACATAGATGCTGGGCCGATGTTGGAGTGTATGCCAGTAGTACTTCTTGTGCTTCTTTGGTCTTAATGTGTCTTTATCACTATTAAAGACAGTTGTAACGATGATCGTAATTATTATTATTATTTTTATTATTATTATTATTATTATTATTATTATTATTATTATTTCGAAAATAATAATTTTATTTACAAGAAGGTATAATGGGTTTGGGAGTTTACATAAGATTGGTATTTTTTCATTTTTCCAAAGCCACTAACACGTATAGCGTTTCATTTATTATCATTATTAATTTTATAAATAATCTTATTATTGTTTCTATTAGTGTATCTGGATTGTACCTGGATGGGCTTCTGTGAGTTATTCTGCTCCCCAAGCCCGGCCTGGGGCCAGGCTTGACTTGTGAGAGCTTGGTACAACATACTGTTGCTTGGAGCTGCCAACATATCCACTACTGCCCGGTTGGTCCGGCACTTCTTGCAGAAAACTCCATTTTTTTTCTTGGAACTTTCACTTTTGTTCCGGCAATATTTCTTATTTGTTGGGAGAATGCTGAACATCCGTGGACCTCTGTTGTTTATAGTGTTCTTTGACTGTACCTGTGGCACTTCTACTCTTCACTGGCTCTATTCTGCATTTTCTTCCATATCTGTCACTCCAGTATGTTGTTGTTTTGCTGTGCAAATTTGACACTGGCCCTCCAGTACTTCCATGTATATATAGGCGATCTATTTTGTTCAATTTTGTGAACAACTCGTCACCAAATGATCTCTTCACTTTGTGAGGGTCTTAGGCTCTGAGGCTCAACCCAGCAAGCACATGTAGCCCCTAAGTGTAGGCTCTCACCAGTAACTACACTACGGCTTACCACCAGTTTAAAGAGACAACAAAAAATCCCACTCTGTGGTGTATATTATTCTTGATCTCTTATACATCACTTGGTTCTCCGCATTCCCCCCCCCCCCCTCTCTCTCTCTCTCTCTCTCTCTCTCTCTCTCTCTCTCTCTCTCTCTCTCTCTCTCTCTCTCTCTCCTCTCTGTCTCTGTCTCTGTCTCTGTCTCTGTCTCTGTCTCTCTCTCTCTCTCTCTCTCTCTCTCTCTCTCTCTCTCTCTCTCTCTCTCTCTGTCTCTCTCTGTCTCTGTCTCTCTCTGTCTCTCTCTGTCTCTCTCTGTCTCTGTCTCTCTCTGTCTCTGTCTCTCTCTCTCTCTCTCTCTCTCTCTCTCTCTCTCTCTCTCTCTCTCTCTCTCTCTCTCTCTCTCTCTCTCTCTCTCTCTGTCTCTGTCTCTCTCTGTCTCTCTCTGTCTCTCTCTGTCTCTCTCTGTCTCTCTGTCTCTCTCTGTCTCTCTGTCTCTCTCTCTCTCTCTCTCTCTCTCTCTCTCTCTCTGTCTCTGTCTCTGTCTCTGTCTCTCTCTCTCTCTCTCTCTGTCTCTCTCTGTCTCTCTCTGTCTCTCTCTGTCTCTCTCTGTCTCTCTCTCTCTCTCTGTCTCTCTCTCTGTCTCTCTCTCTCTCTCTCTCTCTCTCTCTCTCTGTCTCTCTCTGTCTCTCTCTGTCTCTCTCTGTCTCTCTCTCTCTCTCTGTCTCTCTCTGTCTCTCTCTCTCTCTCTCTCTCTCTCTCTCTCTCTCTCTCTCTCTCTCTCTCTCTCTCTCTCTCTCTCTCTCTCTCTCTCTCTCTCTCTCTCTCTCATTCATTCATTGTTTCCAAGGTGTTGTGCGACTTCCCGGTCATAACCAGTTGTAATTCGGGAGGTTGGGGGGGGGGGCGAAAGGGGTCTTGGGTGAGGAGCGGAGGAGAGAATGGGGAGATGAGAAAGCGGAGACTTGGATGAGGAGGGAATATTGGGAGACGATAGGGTGAGTTGTGCTGTGGAGAAGTGGAGGAGAAAGTGAAACTGGGGAAAGGAAGGGATAGAGGAAGACTGAGGAGATGTGGATGTAAAGTGAGGGTGGGGAGAGGAGGGGAAGAGGAGACTGGTGTTAGAGAAGGAAAAAGAAGAAGCTGGGGAGACCTGGGGGAGGGGAGGCTGAAGAGAGGAGAGACTACCCACTATCTTATTTTTGACAGTAAAAGCTACAGTCTTGGCATCCACGCTGGGTTTTAAGAGAGAGCGAAAGAGGACGAAGAACCTCTCAACAGTCATTACGAGCTTGTTTGTTGGGTCTCGCATGATGTTTACTTGTTTTACGAGACCTCGGTAACGAAGCCTCGTAAAACGAGAGCCACGAGGCTTCGTAAAACGAGAGCCACGAGGCTGTCTCACCTGTGTAATACTGTACCACGAGGCTGTCTCACCTGTGTAATACTGTACCACGAGGCTGTCTCACCTGTGTAATACTGTACCATGAGGCTGTCTCACCTGTGTAATACTGTACCATGAGGCTGTCTCACCTGTGTAATACTGTACTATGAGCTAGACTGTCTCTCACCTGTGTAATACCTCTCTCCTCTTCAGGTGTTGTCCCAGCGGGTCGGGGCTGTGAGGGCCAGCTCGGCCGAGTACTACGTGTCCAAGCTCGACCCGGAGCTCTGGGCTCACATGAGGCCCAACCTGGTGGAGAACTTTACGCAAGGCCTCCATAACCTCCAGTGAGTACCCCTGTGCTCACCTTATATTCTCTTTGGCTTGTTTAAGTGTCCTTCTCAAAGGGTTTGGAAACTATCGAGTTGATCTTAATTAATGCGTACTCTTTAATTTTTAGAATCTATAGATTTTAAGATTAGTCCAAAAACGCGTTTCTGTTTCAGCATCTTGTTTCACACGATTTTCGTAATCTCCTCTATAATTCTCCGACATAATTTTGTTGTTCTGTTTCACTGTTAACTCCAGATATTTCATCAAATCACTTCATCATGCTATGACCGCATATTGATGCTCATGCGGCCCTAGCATCCCCGACATGCCCTAGCCCAACATGCCCAACATGCCCTACCCCAACATCCTAGCATCCCCAACATACAAATACAAGACAGAACACGAAACTATGGGTATTAATTGGATATAAGAGCAAAAGAATGGAAGTAACTGCAGAGGGCCTATTGGCCCATACTTCCTCTTGATGCTTCTATAGTGGTTCGGAGTCTTCAAGTGGGTAGCATATAGTTGTGCATTAATTGGCTGTTGATTGCTGGTGTCAACACCAGCAATCGACATGCATATATATATATATATATATATATATATATATATATATATATATATATATATATATATATATATATATATATATATATATATATATATATATATATCACACACAGTGGCGCCGGTGGCTGTGTAAACAGCACGCTGTGCACGTAATCCTGTGGGCCCCAAGTTCAATTCCCGGTGCAGGAGAGAAACAATGGGCAGAGTTTCTTTCATCGTGATGCCCCTATTACCTAGCAGTAAATAGGTACCTAGTAGTTAGTAACTGTTGATTGATTAACAGTTGAGAGGCGGGGCCGAAAGAGCAGAGCTCAACCCCCGCAAGCACAACTAAGTGAACACAACTAGGTGAATACACGCACACACACACCAACCAATACTCGTTTCTGGAATAATGAAACAAGTAAGGAGGCCAAGTGAGTGGTTCACAAGGAGAGTAGTAGCCACTCTGTAACCCATTAGCCAGCCGTGTAGAATGAGCTGTGTTCAATACGCTCTGTTCAGCCGATATTATCCTGATTTGCCACAACGTACAAAATACAAAGTTTAAATTTAAATTTAAATTTTGCCCCGAGGGGCGAGTTTATTGGGCAGCGCCACTCATCTTGTGAGTGGACACACCGCCATAGTGACAGTATTGGGCAGCGCCACTCATCTTGTGAGTGGACACACCGCCATAGTGACAGTATTGGGCAGCGCCACTCATCTTGTGAGTGGACACACCGCCATAGTGACAGTATTGGGCAGCGCCACTCATCTTGTGAGTGGACACACCGCCATAGTGACAGTATTGGGCAGCGCCACTCATCTTGTGAGTGGACACACCGCCATAGTGACAGTATTGGGCAGCGCCACTCATCTTCTGAGTGGACACACCGCCATAGTGACAGTATTGGGCAGCGCCACTCATCTTCTGAGTGGACACACCGCCATAGTGACAGTATTGGGCAGCGCCACTCATCTTGAGTGGACACACCATCATAGCAGCATGTACAACACTCCCCAATAGGAAGAAAACCCGCTGGGTTGTTCATCCTGTCACAAGTGTTAACCATAAACGCACAGACCCAAGCAACTCAACTATCCTAACTTACCGACGTAAAGAAAACATAGAAATTTGTTAGCTGCTACTTTTCATAGTATTTTGTAGTGTGAGCGTTGAGGCCCTTAACGTACAACATGAGACGGTCTGGTAGAGAGGACGGCTTGTTTACTCTCTTACTGCCAGTTAATAGATCAATTCCTCACACACACCGCAATCTGCTGTGTAACACTTCTGGTGTACATTACCATTTTTGGATTAGTGGCGTTGTGGCACCGCTGGGATGTGCACCAGGTCTCCCAAGATAGTTGTGGCAGCGCTGGGTGTGCACCAGGTCTCCCAAGATAGTTGTGGCAGCGCTGGGATGTGCACCAGGTCTCCCAAGCTGGTTGTGGCACCGCTGGGATGTGCACCTGGTCTCCCAAGATAGTTGTGGCAGCGCTGGGATGTGCACCAGGTCTCCCAAGATAGTTGTGGCAGCGCTGGGATGTGCACCAGGTCTCCCAAGATAGTTGTGGCAGCGCTGGGATGTGCACCAGGTCTCCCAAGATAGTTGTGGCAGCGCTGGGATGTGCACCAGGTCTCCCAAGATAGTTGTGGCAGCGCTAGGATGTGCACCAGGTCTCCCAAGCTGGTTGTGGCACCGCTGGGATGTGCACCAGGTCTCCCAAGATAGTTGTGGCAGCGCTGGGATGTGCACCAGGTCTCCCAAGATAGTTGTGGCACCGCTGGGATGTGCACCAGGTCTCCCAAGATAGTTGTGGCAGCGCTGGGATGTGCACCAGGTCTCCCAAGATAGTTGTGGCAGCGCTGGGATGTGCACCAGGTCTCCCAAGATAGTTGTGGCAGCGCTGGGATGTGCACCAGGTCTCCCAAGCTGGTTGTGGCACCGCTGGGATGTGCACCAGGTCTCCCAAGATAGTTGTGGCAGCGCTGGGATGTGCACCAGGTCTCCCAAGATAGTTGTGGCAGCGCTGGGATGTGCACCAGGTCTCCCAAGATAGTTGTGGCAGCGCTGGGATGTGCACCAGGTCTCCCAAGATAGTTGTGGCAGCGCTGGGATGTGCACCAGGTCTCCCAAGATAGTTGTGGCAGCGCTGGGATGTGCACCAGGTCTCCCAAGATAGTTGTGGCACCGCTGGGATGTGCACCAGGTCTCCCAAGATAGTTGTGGCAGCGCTAGGATGTGCACCAGGTCTCCCAAGCTGGTTGTGGCACCGCTGGGATGTGCACCAGGTCTCCCAAGATAGTTGTGGCAGCGCTGGGATGTGCACCAGGTCTCCCAAGATAGTTGTGGCACCGCTGGGATGTGCACCAGGTCTCCCAAGATAGTTGTGGCAGCGCTGGGATGTGCACCAGGTCTCCCAAGATAGTTGTGGCAGCGCTGGGATGTGCACCAGGTCTCCCAAGATAGTTGTGGCAGCGCTGGGATGTGCACCAGGTCTCCCAAGCTGGTTGTGGCACCGCTGGGATGTGCACCAGGTCTCCCAAGATAGTTGTGGCAGCGCTGGGATGTGCACCAGGTCTCCCAAGATAGTTGTGGCAGCGCTGGGATGTGCACCAGGTCTCCCAAGATAGTTGTGGCAGCGCTGGGATGTGCACCAGGTCTCCCAAGATAGTTGTGGCAGCGCTGGGATGTGCACCAGGTCTCCCAAGATAGTTGTGGCAGCGCTGGGATGTGCACCAGGTCTCCCAAGATAGTTGTGGCAGCGCTGGGATGTGCACCTGGTCTCCCAAGATAGTTGTGGCAGCGCTGGGATGTGCACCAGGTCTCCCAAGATAGTTGTGGCAGCGCTGGGATGTGCACCAGGTCTCCCAAGATAGTTGTGGCAGCGCTGGGATGTGCACCAGGTCTCCCAAGATAGTTGTGGCAGCGCTGGGATGTGCACCTGGTCTCCCAAGCTGGTTGTGGCAGCGCTGGGATGTGCACCTGGTCTCCCAAGATAGTTGTGGCTGCGCTGGGATGTGCACCTGGTCTCCCAAGCTAGTTGTGGCACCGCTGGGATGTGCACCAGGTCTCCCAAGATAGTTGTGGCAGCGCTGGGATGTGCACCAGGTCTCCCAAGATAGTTGTGGCAGCGCTGGGATGTGCACCAGGTCTCCCAAGATAGTTGTGGCAGCGCTGGGATGTGCACCAGGTCTCCCAAGATAGTTGTGGCAGCGCTGGGATGTGCACCAAGTCTCCCAAGATAGTTGTGGCAGCGCTGGGATGTGCACCTGGTCTCCCAAGATAGTTGTGGCAGCGCTGGGATGTGCACCAGGTCTCCCAAGATAGTTGTGGCACCGCTGGGATGTGCACCTGGTCTCCCAAGATAGTTGTGGCAGCGCTGGGATGTGCACCAGGTCTCCCAAGATAGTTGTGGCACCGCTGGGATGTGTGCACCAGGTCTCCCAAGATAGTTGTGGCAGCGCTGGGATGTGCACCTGGTCTCCCAAGATAGTTGTGGCATGCGCTGGGATGTGCACCAGGTCTCCCAAGATAGTTGTGGCAGCGCTGGGATGTGCACCAGGTCTCCCAAGATAGTTGTGGCAGCGCTGGGATGTGCACCAGGTCTCCCAAGATAGTTGTGGCAGCGCTGGGATGTGCACCTGGTCTCCCAAGATAGTTGTGGCAGCGCTGGGATGTGCACCAGGTCTCCCAAGATAGTTGTGGCAGCGCTGGGATGTGCACCTGGTCTCCCAAGATAGTTGTGGCAGCGCTGGGATGTGCACCAGGTCTCCCAAGATAGTTGTGGCAGCGCTGGGATGTGCACCTGGTCTCCCAAGATAGTTGTGGCAGCGCTGGGATGTGCACCTGGTCTCCCAAGATAGTTGTGGCAGCGCTGGGATGTGCACCAGGTCTCCCAAGATAGTTGTGGCAGCGCTGGGATGTGCACCAGGTCTCCCAAGATAGTTGTGGCAGCGCTGGGATGTGCACCTGGTCTCCCAAGATAGTTGTGGCAGCGCTGGGATGTGCACCTGGTCTCCCAAGATAGTTGTGGCAGCGCTGGGATGTGCACCTGGTCTCCCAAGATAGTTGTGGCAGCGCTGGGATGTGCACCAGGTCTCCCAAGATAGTTGTGGCAGCGCTGGGATGTGCACCAGGTCTCCCAAGATAGTTGTGGCAGCGCTGGGATGTGCACCAGGTCTCCCAAGATAGTTGTGGCACCGCTGGGATGTGCACCTGGTCTCCCAAGATAGTTGTGGCAGCGCTGGGATGTGCACCTGGTCTCCCAAGATAGTTGTGGCAGCGCTGGGATGTGCACCTGGTCTCCCAAGATAGTTGTGGCAGCGCTGGGATGTGCACCAGGTCTCCCAAGATAGTTGTGGCAGCGCTGGGATGTGCACCAGGTCTCCCAAGATAGTTGTGGCACCGCTGGGATGTGCACCTGGTCTCCCAAGATAGTTGTGGCAGCGCTGGGATGTGCACCTGGTCTCCCAAGATAGTTGTGGCAGCGCTGGGATGTGCACCAGGTCTCCCAAGATAGTTGTGGCAGCGCTGGGATGTGCACCTGGTCTCCCAAGATAGTTGTGGCAGCGCTGGGATGTGCACCTGGTCTCCCAAGATAGTTGCTGACAACTGAAGACGTTGATACATACGAAGTTTGTTGATTCAACTAAAGATGTTTGCTGATGGTTGTAGTTGTGGTAGGTTGGTAATACTGGCGATGATTGTTGAGGTGGTAAATGAATTAAAACTTGAAAAACAAGTAACACGTCCAGTGAAATTTCGAGGAGTGTTAAGTGTAGCAAAAGCCAGGAGTATGATGATGCAGTGAATGAACACATTGAGAGCACATGATGACAGTGTTACCAAGTACTGTTGCATGACGTGTGTTCAGTAACACTATCACTCCCACTGTGGCCTGTGGAGCTGAGGTTCATAACTGTGATGTATGACCACAATATCTCATTATATCTCTCTCCTCCTAAATGTGTATATACACTCTTTCACGTTGTTTTGAATGTATGTATATGAATACATGTATGAAAGGTATAAAGGAAGAGATGCATTTTGACTGTAGCTGCTTTATGCATGCGAAATTAATGTCGGGAAATATACATATTTTTACTTATAAATTTATGCCCAGTTTAATTAAATGTAAAGTTAGTATGTGTACATACATGCATGCATACATCGCAATGAAATCACAAGGATGTGATATATATATGAAAATCATTTTGAGGCAATGGAGTGACTTGTACTTGCGATCTGGTGATTCCCAGACGCTTTCCTTAACCGACTCAGCCACGGTGGTACGAAAGTTGACCAACCCAGAACTCTATTGATTTCTGTGGGAGGTTCTGGAGGCCCCAAACTGGGGCCCAACCAGGGTTTTACAGCCAACCCGACAACACTCGGGCCAGCGGTAATAGCGTCCAAACTCTTACGCCCCACTTATATCGCAGTGAAATCACAATGATTTGATATATTAATGAAAATTATTGTGATGCAATGGAGTGACTTGTACTTGCGATCTGGTGATTCCCAGATGGCTGCCTTAACCGATTTGGCCACGGAGGTTCAAGGAAGAAGAGAGAACCAGGGGGACCACAGTCCTCAACCCAGTACTCCCAGAGGGGAGTGGGGAACCCTCCCACCAGCAGCTCAGTTCCCCAAGAGACGAATACAACACACCCCCCCCACCCCCCTCCCCCTGCCCCCCCCCACACCCCCACCCCCTCCCCCCAAGCCCTCCTGGTCATTCAGTTGTCGACACATCGCACCCCTTTACCTTATTTGGCATATATGGATACACACACCACCAGGTGTGACACGGGGGGTACACACACTACCAGGTGTGACACAGGGGGTACAAACAACACCAGGTGTGACACAGGGGGTACAAACAACACCAGGTGTGACACAGGGGGTACACACACCACCAGGTGTGACACAGGGGGTACACACACCACCAGGTGTGACACAGGGGGTACACACACCACCAGGTGTGACACGGGGGTACAAACACCACCAGGTGTGACACAGGGGGTACACACACCACCAGGTGTGACACAGGGGGTACAAACAACACCAGGTGTGACACAGGGGGTACACACACCACCAGGTGTGACACAGGGGGTACAAACAACACCAGGTGTGACACAGGGGGTACAAACACCACCAGGTGTGACACAGGGGGTACAAACACCACCAGGTGTGACACAGGGGGTACAAACAACACCAGGTGTGACACAGGGGGTACACACACCACCAGGTGTGACACAGGGGGTACACACACCACCAGGTGTGACACAGGGGGGTACAAACACCACCAGGTGTGACACAGGGGGTACACACACCACCAGGTGTGACACAGGGGGTACAAACAACACCAGGTGTGACACAGGGGGTACAAACAACACCAGGTGTGACACAGGGGGTACAAACACCACCAGGTGTGACACAGGGGGTACAAACAACACCAGGTGTGACACAGGGGGTACAAACACCACCAGGTGTGACACAGGGGGTACAAACACCACCAGGTGTGACACAGGGGGTACAAACAACACCAGGTGTGACACAGGGGGTACAAACAACACCAGGTGTGACACGGTGGGTACAAACACCACCAGGTGTGACACAGGGGGTACAAACACCACCAGGTGTGACACAGGGGGTACACACACCACCAGGTGTGACACAGGGGGTACACACACCACCAGGTGTGACACAGGGGGTACACACACCACCAGGTGTGACACAGGGGGGTACAAACACCACCAGGTGTGACACAGGGGGTACACACACCACCAGGTGTGACACAGGGGGTACAAACAACACCAGGTGTGACACAGGGGGTACAAACAACACCAGGTGTGACACAGGGGGTACAAACACCACCAGGTGTGACACAGGGGGTACAAACAACACCAGGTGTGACACAGGGGGTACAAACACCACCAGGTGTGACACAGGGGGTACAAACACCACCAGGTGTGACACAGGGGGTACAAACAACACCAGGTGTGACACAGGGGGTACAAACAACACCAGGTGTGACACGGTGGGTACAAACACCACCAGGTGTGACACGGTGGGTACAAACACCACCAGGTGTGACACGGGGGGTACAAACAACACCAGGTGTGACACAGGGGGTACACACACCACCAGGTGTGACACAGGGGGGTACAAACACCACCAGGTGTGACACAGGGGGTACACACACCACCAGGTGTGACACAGGGGGTACAAACAACACCAGGTGTGACACAGGGGGTACACACACCACCAGGTGTGACACAGGGGGTACAAACAACACCAGGTGTGACACAGGGGGTACAAACAACACCAGGTGTGACACAGGGGGTACAAACACCACCAGGTGTGACACAGGGGGTACAAACACCACCAGGTGTGACACAGGGGGTACAAACAACACCAGGTGTGACACAGGAGGTACACACACCACCAGGTGTGACACAGGGGGTACACACACCACCAGGTGTGACACAGGGGGATACAAACACCACCAGGTGTGACACAGGGGGTACACACACCACCAGGTGTGACACAGGGGGTACAAACAACACCAGGTGTGACACAGGGGGTACAAACACCACCAGGTGTGACACAGGGGGTACAAACAACACCAGGTGTGACACAGGGGGTACAAACAACACCAGGTGTGACACAGGGGGTACAAACACCACCAGGTGTGACACAGGGGGTACAAACAACACCTGGTGTGACACAGGGGGTACAAACAACACCAGGTGTGACACAGGGGGTACACACACCACCAGGTGTGACACAGGGGGTACACACACCACCAGGTGTGACACAGGGGGTACACACACCACCAGGTGTGACACAGGGGGGTACAAACAACACCAGGTGTGACACAGGCGTGACACAGGGGGTACAAACAACAGGCGTGACACAGGGGGTACAAACAACAGGTGTGACACAGGTGTGACACAGGGGGTACAAACAACAGGTGTGACACAGGCGTGACACAGGCGTGACACAGGGGGTACAAACACTACTGTGAGCGTCTACTTTACCTCTTGTTCCATGCAGTAGTAAAGACATGAGGCATCAGAACTTAACCCACTTTAGTACCACCGTGTCCGCAAGCAGTGGTGGTGCTCTTGTTGTAAGTATGAAACTATTATATTGGGAAATCAACGTGAGATTTGTTCAGCAACATTTCACTATAAGACCACATTACATTCTAAAGATACAAATTTTGGCGTTAATTTCACAAGTAAAAAGTAACTTTCATAGAAACTTTTTGTGTTTATGATATATTTTGAAGAGGATAATTTTGCTGTTTTTAAGAGTGACATTATGTGTTTTAAGTGTTTCGAAGGCGAGAGGTAGAGAGACAAAGAATCAGTACGAAATATAGATATATAGAGACAGAACAGCACTGTATAGCACCATTCACTGGATTAATAAACCTTCCATAGTATGAAAGATGTATACAACATGCAACAGACAAATGAGTCCTGTCAACTCGCAACAAGGACAGCCGACAAGGAACAAATACACACAGCAAACACACGGGGACATGTACACATTAGTGAATGAGAGACGGGCGTCATTTGAATCACTAACAACAGAAATACTGAATTAAATCTAGTTATAAATGTGTTCTCTTTGTCTTAATTTTGTTCTGTCGATGTGATGGCTCTGTATACCAGTTCGCCTGTCTGTTTTTCTCCTTCACAACTTGTTTATCTACCCACCTTTACATATAATTACTCCCCCCCCCCCCTCTCGTGTGCCTGCCTGACTGCCTACATTCCTACCTGCCTGGCTATCTTTCTTCCTTCCTACATTCCTACCTGCCTGGCTATCTTTCTTCCTTCCTACATTCCTACCTGCCTGGCTATCTTTCTTCCTTCCTACATTCCTACCTGCCTGGCTATCTTTCTTCCTTCCTACATTCCTACCTGCCTGGCTATCTTTCTTCCTTCCTACATTCCTACCTGCCTGGCTATCTTTCTTCCTTCCTACATTCCTACCTGCCTGGCTATCTTTCTTCCTTCCTACATTCCTACCTGCCTGGCTATCTTTCTTCCTTCCTACATTCCTACCTGCTTGGCTATCTTTCTCCCTTCCTACATTCCTACCTGCTTGGCTATCTTTCTCCCTTCCTACATTCCTACCTGCCTGGCTATATAGTGTTGAGATATACGTATTATCAACCTTTGTTTATACAGTTGGGCTGAATGTGTGAGATACGTGATGTTCCCCATGTTGACATTCATTATATGATTTGTAGTTAATTCCAACCCTGTGCTATGTTTCATGTTATATATATATATATATATATATATATATATATATATATATATATATATATATATATATATTATATATATATAATATTATTAATATTATATATTCTATATAAATAAAAATGGAAATGTTCGTTTGTTCAAAATTAATCTCCGAAAGTTCTTCACCGATTGCTTTGAAATTTTGACACAACGTTCCATTCGAATAAGCACATGTTTTTATATACCTACTGTATAGATGCCACATTTGTGACAGGTAAAAACATGCTTTTCTTGAAAAACAGCGCCATCTGTTGCATATAAGAGCAACACACGCTATACTACATATGTTACGATTCCATTTCAATATTTCCGATTTCATTGATAAATAGAATTTTCATAGATATCAATTTATTTTCATTTTGATTTTATTATTTTGTGACATTGCGTTGGAATTGATCTGGGTTGTTTACCATACCGTTCATTTCATGAGTATAGTTTCAAGGGACAGGTCTGGTGTGATAGCAACCCCAGGTCTTTCTCTTTCTCTGATTCTTGGAGAATTTTATTTCCCAAATGATACCTTGTATTTGGTCTCCTGCTCCCTACACTACACTACTTCATTACATTACGTTTGCTTGGGTTAAATTCTAACAACCATTTACTGGACCATTCCTTCAGTTTGTCCAAGTCTTCTTACTCCTTCTTATAAATTGGCATCATCAGGAAACATTGAGAGGAATTAGTCTATACCCTTTGGGAGATCATTTACGAATATCAGAAACAGGATAGGTTCAAGTACAGAGCCCTGTGGGACTCCACTGGTGTCCTCACGCCAATCCAAGGTCTCACCCCTCACTGTAAGTCTCTGCTTCCTATTGCTTAGGAAGTCTATACCCTTTGGAATACTAAGGAATACGCCCTTATTCACTGGAGCATCCTACCAGTTATTCTTGCCCGTTTCTCCAACTTATGCATCAGCCTCTTATGGGGTACTGTGTCAAAGGCTTTCCGATAGTCTAAGGAAATTGCAGTCCACCCATCCTTCTTTTTCTTGTTTAATCTTTGTCACCTAATCATAGAATTCTATTGAGCCTGTAAGGCAAGATTTACCCTCCCTGAACCCATGTTGGTGGTTTGTCACGAAGTTCCTTCTCTTCAGATGTGCTACTAGTTTTTTTCTCACGCTCTTCTCCGTCATCTTGTATGGTATACAAGTTAAGGACATTGCCTGTAGTTCAGTGCCTCTTGTCTGTCACCCTTTTTGTATATTGGGACTATATTAGCCGTCTTCCGTATTTCTGGTAGGTCTCCCATCTCAAGACTATACACTGTGGAGAGTGGCAAGCAAAGTGCTTCTGCACACTCTTTCAATACCCATGGTGAGATTCCGTCCGGACCCTGTGTGTGCTCACCTAGTTGTGCTCATAGTTGTTCTTGCGGGGGTTGAGTTCTGTCTCTGGTCCCGCCTCTCAACTGTCAATCAACTCAGACAAGCCTATGTGTGTGTGTGTGTGTGTGTGTGTGTGTGTGTGTGTGTGTGTGTGTGTGTGTGTGTGTGTGTTTACTAGTTGTGTTTTTGCGGGGGTTGAGCTTTGCTCTTTCGGCCCGCCTCTCAACTGTCAATCAACTGTTTACTAACTACTAACTAACTACTTTTTTTTTCCCCACACCACACACACACACACACACACACCCCAGGAAGCAGCCCGTGACAGCTGACTAACTCCCAGGTACCTATTTACTGCTAGGTAACAGGGGCACTTAGGGTGAAAGAAACTTTGCCCATTTGTTTCTGCCTCGTGCGGGAATCGAACCCGCGCCACAGAATTACGAGTCCTGCGCCCTATCCACCAGGCTACGAGGCCCCATGTGTGTGTGTGTGTGTGTGTGTGTGTGTGTGTGTGTGTGTGTGTGTGTGTGTGTGTGTGTGTGTGCGCGCGCGCGCGTGTGCGCGCGCGTTTGCGTCTGTGTATTCAAGAATGTGTATCAATGTCAGTCGTCTGGGAACTATATTTAGGTAGAGTCAGAACCTGCTTGATGATGAATGCCTCTGACTGCAGCACACAAGACAATTGTTTTACTTTACGTTCATTCACGGTTGCTGAAATTATTGGACCGTATAGTTGATGGGGGGATTATCGCGTGACATATGGAACAGATGTGATTGACACGTGTTAAATACTGCCAGTGTGACTGATATGTCTGGAGCACAAGGGAGGGTTACCGGTGTGATTGACATGTGTGGAACACCTTCATGCTTCTGTAAATCTATGTTAATGTCACGAATGGCAAAATACGGTCTGAGGCGGAAAATAATTTCTTGAAATTGAGGTTAGGTCATGTTAGGATGGCGGTGTGTCCACTCACAGGATGAATGGCGCTGCCCATTTAACTCGCCCCTCGGGGCAATATTAAAAAAAAAATAGAGAGAACAGGTAAGAACAAAAAGAAGCGAGTGAAGATTAAGCAAAGTAGTAAGAGAATATGAGAATTAAAATCAAAGAGAAAGAAGAGAAGAAGATATAGATAAAGAGGAGACGTGAGGGAGGAGCACTAACGACATCTTTCATGGGAGCGACGGTGGTGTGGCCGTCTACTGACACATACACCGTGATGGATGACTGTTGGCTGGGCGCCACAGCCGACCTCCCTGTCATGGTAGCCAGGGATGGGGATTAATCCTTGCTGTATTAGGGACGGAGTTACCCGTGGCCTGCAGGGACAGGGGTAGTACCTGTCGAGCTCTGATGGGGTCGTTGATGGAGATGGTTGCTGTGGTGAGCTCCTAAAGTAAACACTGTCCTTATAATAGGCTCGGTCGTTCTAACTGGCATGACTGTTCTAATAGGCACAAAATATTCTAAAAGACACGAATGTTCTCATTGGCACGGACGTTCTAATAGGCACAAAATATTCTAAAAGACACGAATGTTCTCATTGGCACGGACGTTCTAATAGGCTCGGTCGTTCTATTAAGCAGGATCGTTATAATAGACTACGATGATTATAATTGGCACATAATGACCTCCTCGGATATTCCACGTTGTTTAATGAACCACACATGTTGATATAAACATTAATGAACCACACAGGTTGATATAAACATCAATGAACCACACAGGTTGATATAAACATTAATGAACCACACAGGTCGATATAAACATCAATGAACCACACAGGTTGACATAAACATCAATCAACCACACAGGTTGATATAAACATTAATGAACCACACAGGTTGATATAAACATTAATGAACCACACAGGTTGATATAAACATCAATGATGGGAAGTTGGTATTTGAAAGTAAAATTATGTCGTCCATCATTCCTCATTTATTCTAGCCATGCCAAAATCTTTTCAATGTTATAATATTACTTAATGCTTTAGTAGCCAATATACAATCATGCTACCTCTGGCACCTTCAAATTGTGACAATCACGCGACCTCTGGTTCCTTTTAACTTATATTTGTACAATCACATGACCCCTGACTCCTTATAATTAATGCAATCACAAGACGACATCTGGCTCGTTGTAACTAATATTGGTTTAGGCATGAGACCTGTGGTTCTTAGTAACTGATTATGGTACAATCACGAGGCCTCTTTGTAATGTTCTTGTGTTCTTATCTTCTTATCTTTAAAAAAATAGGAATTATAAAACATAGATCTCCCAGTGCAGCTCTCGTACCCAAAATAGCACGAGCGAGGAAGATAAGGAAGCAGAGAAGTGAGTAAACGAGACAAAAACAAAATTTATAAATAAAGAAATTAACGAAGCAGAGAAAACAAAAAGCACGAGAGAGGGGGAGAGAGAGGGAGGGAGAGAAAGAGAGAGAGAGCGAGCAGCTGGTTACAGCGTGGGTGAGTGAGATAGCGTGCACGAGCAGACAGCTGGGTCATAAACGAACAAGACTGAGTACATTTTACCATGCAACACACACACTCTTCCCCCCCCCCTTACCCCTCCCAAAGGTCCAAAGGTATGCAACGCTCCGGAGCTGAAGGGATTAAGCTATGAGGAAAGACAGAGAACTGAACCATACAACAATGGAGGGAAGGAGATATAGGGTGGACATAACAACATTAAGATTTTAAGGGAAATTGACAGAGCAGACAAAGAAGCGTTGTTCAAGACTAGGAACAGCAGAAGAATGGGTCTTAAATGGAATCTAGAGACGCAAATGAGTTAATAGACATCAATAAGAACTCTTTTCAGTGTTAGAGCTGTCAATAAATTTATTAGGTTAGACGCAGAAGTTGTCGAAGCTAATTCGATTCAGAATGTTAAATGTAAATATGAAAAAACGTAAGAAATTAAGAAATTAATAATTCCATTAGTCTAAGAATGTTCGGAAGGCGGGGATAGGAGCCTAGCTCGACCCTGCAAGCACATCTAGGTGAGTACATGCTCCACCACCACACATGCTCCACCACCACACATGCTCCACCACCACACATGCTCCACCACAACACATGCTCCACCACCACACATGCTCCACCACCACACATGCTCCACTGCCACCACCACCCCAACACATTTGGGAAGAGGACGAGAGAAAGATCTAGGGGTTGATATCACACCAGACCTGTCCCCCTGAAGCCCACATTAAAGGGATATCATCAGCGGCATATGCAAAGCTGGCAAACATAAGAACTGTCTTCAGAAAATTGAGAGGGATCATTCCAAACCTTGTACACCTCATATGTCAGACCAATACTAGAGTATACGGCTCCAGCGTGGCGTCCATGTCCAGTGAAACACAAAACGAAGTTATAAAAGGTTCAGAGGTATGCCACTAGGCTAGTCCCCGAGCTGAGGGGTGTGAGCTACGAGGAAAGATTACTGGAACTAAACCTCACGGCACTGGAAGAGAGAAGAGTCAGGGGGAGACATGATCACCACCTAATAAATTCCTAGAAGAGTTGACGGGGATAGATAAAGATAAACTATATAGCACGGGTGGTACACGAACAAGGGGACACTGGTGGAACCTTACTACTGGTGGTACACGAACAAATGAGTCACTGGGATTTTAGAAACAACTTTTTCAGTGTCAGAGTAGTTAACAAATGGAATGCATTAGGACGAGATATGGTGGACTACATACACAGTTTCAAATGTAGATACCATAGAGCCTACTAGGCTTAGGAATCTGTACACCAGTTGATTGACAATTGGGATGCGGGACCAAAGAGCCGAAGCTCAATCCCAACAAGCACAACTAGGTGAGTACATGGTCCACCACCACCGTCAACCTCCACCATCACCACCATACTCCACCATCACCACCATACTCCACCACCACACTCCACCACCACCACCATACTCCACCACCACCACCACCACCATACTCCACCATACTCCATTATCACCACCATACTCCACCATACTCAACCACCATCACCACCATACTCCACCACCATCACCACCATACTCCACCACCATCACCAACATACTCCACCACCATACTCCACCACCATCACCACCATACTCCACCATACTCCACCACCATCACTACCATACTCCACCACCATCACCACCATACTCCACCACCATCACCACCATACTCCACCACCACCATACTCCACCACCACCATACTCCACCACCACCACCACCATACTCCACCACCACCACCACCACCATACTCCACCATACTCCACCATACTCCACCATCACCACCATACTCCACCATCACCACCATACTCCACCATCACCATCACCACCATACTCCACCATCACCACTACCACCATACTCCACCATCACCACCACCACCACCATACTCCACCACCACCATACTCCACCACCACCATACTCCACCACCACCATACTCCACCACCACTTTTCTCAAAACTTTCTCAAAACCCAAATGTCGAGTACACAATGTGTCAATTTTGTGAAAGAGAAAACATGCACTCTCTTGAACATTATATTGTAGAATGTCCCATATTGACTGACTTTCGCCCTCCTGGGCTAAGGTATGCTGAACTGTGTAATTACTATATGAGTACTGGAACACTTGATGATATATTTGACTTGTACCCAAGATTAACCATGTAATGTATCACTTATATAATATATGTATGTGATGTAACTATATAACCTGAGCTTGTAAAATCACCTTCATCACCTTCAGTGATTAAGTGCTTAATTGCACACTAGTTTGTCTATCAGATATCTCACTCTGTCAGAGTAAAAGAGACAAATGTATGTGAATGCACTTGTGTGTGTATATATGTATGTATACATGTATGTATATATGAATGTTTATTTATTTATTTATTTTTTTATTTATTTATTTATATATATATACAAGAAGGTACATTGGGTTTGTGAGAATACATTGGATAGTACAGTATTTACATTCTTGTAAAGCCACTAGTACGCACAGCGTTTCGGGCAGGTCCTTAATCTAGCAGAAAATTTTAAGTAGGTAATTTCAATCAGAATTGATAAATGATAAAGATACATTACAAGAGAAAAATGAGATGAGAGAGATAAGTAGGTATATTAAAGCACATTGTTATATTAAAGCTCTGATTAATTACATTGACAGCTTGATTAGTAATTTAAACAAGGTTAATAGACACCATACAGCAGATTGACAGCACATATAAGACAGCAATGATCACAATGGTAAACATGTTCAGATTGGGAGACTGGGTAGCAAAAGATACAGATAAACAAGATTTATAAACACCATACAACAGATTGGCAGCACATATAAGAAAACAGCAAAGATCACAATGGTAAAGATGTTCAAATTGGGAATATAAAGGTTGGGAGATTGGGTAGCAATTGATACAGTGCAATTTTAAGGCAAAAAGTGAAAAACTATGAAGATGAAATTAGGTACTTTTTAGTATTGATTTTGAATGATGTAAAAGTTGGACAGCTTTTCAATTCAGTAGGGAGTGAGTTCCATAAACTGGGTCCCTTTATTTGCATAGAGTGTTTACACAGATTAAGTTTAACTCTGGGGATATCAAAGAGATATTTATTTCTGGTGTGGTGATAATGGGTCCTATTACATCTGTCCAAGAAGAGTTTCAGACAAGGATTTGCATTTAAGAACAGGGTTTTGTAAATGTAGTTGACACAAGAGAATTTGTGGAGTGAGATTATGTTTAGCATGTTTAGGGAGTTAAACAAGGGGGCTGTGTGTTGTCTGAAAGCAGAATTTGATATTATTCTGATAGCAGATTTTTGCTAGGTGATGATGGACTTGAGGTGGTTTGCAGTGGTTGAACCCCATGCACAGATACCATAGTTGAGATAGGGATAGATTAGTGCATAATATAGAGAGATGAGAGCAGAGTTAGGAACATATCTGATTTTGGAGAGTATACCAACTGTTTTAGACTTTCTTAGTTATGTGTTGTATGTGGGTACTGAAGTTGAGTCTCTTGTCTAGGAATATGCCAAGAAACTTTCCATCATTTTTATTGCTAATGTTTACATTGTCAATCTGAAGCTGAATTGCATTTGTAGATTTGCTTCCAAATAGGATGTAGTAGGTCTTTTCTATATTAAGTGTTAGTTTGTTGGTTGACATCCATAAGTGGACTTTTTTTTAGTTCATTATTAACAACACCATTTAGTGTATGTGGGTTGGGGTTGGAGTAGATGAGGGTAGTATCATCAGCAAACAAAATAGGTTTCAGAATGTTAGAGACATTAGGCAGATCATTAATGTATATAAGAAAAAGAAGAGGTCCCAAGATGCTGCCCTGTGGCACTCCAACAGTTATTGGTAGAATGGGAGATGTGTACATATATATGTGTGTGTGTGTGTGTGTGTGTGTGTGTGTATGTATGTATATATATGTGTATAAAGTACATATGGAAGCTGATCAGAATTACATTTCACCTTTGTAAATGCACATTAATGACACTATGTAAAACACACATCGAACACTTTATGTAGGGCATACGTAAATCTGTGTATCTATGTATTTACGTATGTAGGTTAGCTTAGCATTTTAAAAGCACCGAATCACCTTCTGTGGTTGATTGTTCAATAAACTTTTGAACTATATGTTTAACACATCTCTAACCCTGTCCATGGAGGACAGAAGAAAATGTATATATGCTGGTTAGCATTGTAAATGTGTGGCCACATTTGTGGTAGAAAATAATAATAACAATAAAAAAAACTCCCATCACCACCATACTCCACCATCACACACTCTCCACTTTAAGGGGAGGGCAGCTACAGTAGTCAGAGAAAGAGAAAAAAGATTAGAGTGAATATAATTCCAAGACTATCTCCTGAGGCATACATAAAGAGGGTAACATTGGCAGCATATGGGATGCTGGCAAACATTACAACGTCGTTTAGAAACCTAATCCAGGTCTTTTACAAAGAAATCTACACAACATTTGTTAGACAAAATCTGGAATATGCAGCATATGCATTGGCCTGAAATCTGCCCTTTGTGATGCAGAAAATGAAAATTGAAAAGTGCAAAGGTTTGCAACAAGATTTGTGCCAGAAGTAAGAGGACTGAACTTTGAGGACAGGTTAAGGGAAATGGTCCTCACAACCTTGAAAGAGGAGAAACAGATGGGACATGATCGCAACATACAAAATGCAGAGGGGAATTGATAAGGTGGACATGAACAGACGCTTTAACATTAAATGAAGTAGGACGAGAGGACATAGTAGAAGCTGGAAAGAAAATGTATTGAAGAAATGTAAGAAAGTTCTTGTACCCTATATGGGTAGTCCATAAGTGGAACTCACTGAAAAAGTTGTGGAAGCCACCTCTATCCATAACTTTAAAACAAGACACGACATTTGATTGGAACGTCAGAATTATTAAATTATAACGCAACCGGTACAACAAGGCTAGTAGGCAGGGCACTAAAGTTCTACATTTCATTTCCCCATAATCACTGATTGTCAAGTACCTCCACTCGTGCTTCACCGCAATAGTCAAGTACCCCCCACTCGTGCTTCACCGCAATAGTCAAGTACCCCCCACTCGTGCTTCACCGCAATAGTCAAGTACCCCCCACTCGTGCTTCACCGCAATAGTCAAGTACCCCCACTCGTGCTTCACCGCAATAGTCAAGTACCAGCACTTGTGCTTCACCGCAATAGTCAAGTACCCCCACTCGTGCTTCACCACAATAGTCAAGTACCCCCACTCGTGCTTCGCTGCTATAGTCAAGTACCCCCCACTTGTGCTTCACTGCTATAGTCAAGTACCCCCACTTGTGCTTCACCGCAATAGTCAAGTACCACCACTCGTGCTTCACTGCTATAGTCAAGTACCCCCCACTTGTGCTTCACTACTATAGTCAAGTACCCCCCACTCGTGCTTCACTGCTATAGTCAAGTACCCCCCACTCGTGCTTCACTGCTATAGTCAAGTACCCCCACTCGTGCTTCACTGCTATAGTCAAGTACCCCCCACTCGTGCTTCACTGCTATAGTCAAGT